>NC_051164.1:17873507-17912915 GCF_013339745.2 Dermacentor silvarum | reverse complement strand
AGGTGACCCCCTCTATCCAAATTATGTTATGAATTGTATGTAGTCATGTAGTATCCAGTAAGATTTGGTCTAGGACCCCCGCCGCAAATCTTGTATTCTTCCTGTAAATTTGCGGCAGGCTGCTGTGAATTCATGATTTTCGTCACGTTTTTTTTGCGGATTTGACGCCTTCGCGAACGGGCTAACCTGTGGCCGTTTCTTACGCTTCCAAAATCGTGCAGGGCGAGGTCTATGCACGGACACGGACACGATGCACTGGAGCACGAGCACGCGTTTCAAATGGACCATCGTGTGCGGTTCGATGGAACGGAACGCCTCCGCTCCATTTTGGAACGCGTACAAGATCGCGCCCCTGGACTCGCATAACGCAAGGAGCCCCATCCGAGCACAAACTTTCAAGGGTTTTTCGATAGCGAGCGGGCGCGTTGTGGCATTTCGCAGCGGCCGCGGAATCTGCGGAGTGCATGGAATTCAATTCCGAAACTTTATGGGTATAAAGTTCTCATAAACTTATGACGCGAAAGGTGCACTGACATTTCCAAAGGCGTGCTTTAGATTTTCAATTTTGGAACTTTATGGGTTTAATGTTCTTATAAACCTGAGCTAACATGCGCGCACTGGAGCCCTCGTGTCCAAGCCGTTTCAGAAATGGAAGGCCGCGCTCGCAATCTTCCACACACACGAAAATACTAAATATGACCGTGACTGCCAGCTGGCAGCTGATAATTTTCTCCAAACATCTTCAGGAAGGGCGCCCGATGTGATCGATAAGCTGGACCAGGGCAGGCAAAGTGAAATAAGAGAAAACAGAAGAAAGTTAACGGCCTATTTTTGAGGCGGTTCTTTACAAGGTACCTAAACAAGGATGCCAACGACATCCAAGGAGTACTTTTAGGTTTTAGCACCGGAAAAGATGCCCTCTCTCATTGCGACTGCAGGTTCTATGTAAATGTGTAGAAACGGCTTCAGATTCTAGCCACCGTTCCAGTGACCACTTCAAGCGCAGATAGTATATTTTTAACATGAGATTAGAAAAACTAGCGCTCTACAATGTCTGAGGAACACATGGTTAGGCAGGCAAAGTGTAATACGAGAAAACAGAAGAAAGTTAACGGCCTATTTTGGAGGCGGTTCTTTTTTGCGGACGACAAGGTCTGGCTCGACAAGGACGCCGACGTCCACAGAGACGTCGGCATCAACGTGTCCGAAGTCATTGACCGCTTCACTAAACTTCCCCGCCGAGTGAAGTTAGATAGGGAAGCGGCAAAAATCAATGCAAGTAAAGGTTCTGTTCCTTCAGGTACATAAACGCGTAATTATGAAAACGTATGACTGTTCATTAGTTTGTAAAACCGCAGAAATTATCGACGTTTATTCAAACAGGTAGCATCATGATCAAAGCTATCGTGTGAAAACGAAAGTTACGAGGACATCAATAACCAATTTTTACCGACCTTGTTTATTGAAAGCCGGCCCTCGCGGCGCTTCCCAACAAACACACTCGGATATTGGGTAGTTTAACTTGCCGCATCATCTGTGGCTTTCGTTTGGTCTTTTCTTTCCTCTTTAGCTACCCGCTTTTACTTCTGTTTTGAGCCGAAGCAATACCCTTCCTTAATTTTGGGTGCAGAAAATTTGTCGCCGCTCTGCAGGCAGTTAAATTACACACTTTCGTACTGATTTTTGCATTATTCCTCGATTATCTACCCATATGGTGCTGTCGCGACCGCTGCATGGCCCAAGTACATATCACGAGTTCCTTTCAGACATAGCGCAAAAAAGTACGCACAACACACACGAAGACACGACAGACGCGGAGGAGCGCTACTACCAACCGTTTATTTCAGTCAACAAACCCTCCGATTTATAAGGTGAACCACGTACACCAGTGTCACGCCCCTTTCCCGTGCGAGGTGATAAAAAGAAATCTAAAAAAGTTAACAGTACTATGTCCCTCAGGTAACAGAGTTCAAATAGTTCAGTTCGGCACTGTGCAAAAGAATTGACGCTTCGCTTATACAAATATCTGAGTTCTTGTAGATGTAGAATGCTTCTAGAGCCACTCGAGCCGTGTAGTTTGTTGATTTGCCTAAGATAGTGGTCTCATAAAATCGTGCCTAACCACACGTAAAACCACACGTAATGATGTGGGCAACCAAATGTGCATACTTGTCCTTTTTTTCTTAACTTTTAGCGCATGCTCCCTGAGTCGTTCGTTTATGCACCGTTCGGTTTGGCCGATGTACACCTTCCCGCACAACAAGGGGACGGAGTATGCCACTCCTGTCGCACACCCCATGAAGCGGCTATCTTGGCTTGTTTGTCAACCTTCTTTCCTGTCACTGCAAATTCTAGGGCAGAGCCTGGATAGTTTATTAGGAGCCGTGAAGACCACATGAATACGATGCCTGTTCGCGACCTTCTTCAGGTTGTGCGAGACCTGATGCATATAAGGCATGGCTACGGGTGTCGCCATCCATCGCTGGGTCGCAGCCCTTTCCGCTCCAGCTCTCTTCTTTACCCTCTGCAGGATAGACTCGGCCACCGGAACAACAAGCAACTCAGGGAATCCCGCTGCTAAAAGGCGACCAATCTGATTGGGAAAGCTTTGCTGCATTGAATGCGGGCATGACTTACGGAGCGCAGCATCCAGACATTGTAATGCGATGCCCCTTTTTACTATTTTAGAGTGGGCAGAGTCAAAAGGCAGGAGACACTTCTTAGCCCGTGGGAGGTACTCTCAGCAAACATGGCCTACACTAAATTTTAGCCTGAGATCCAGGAATTGTAACCCCTCAGTTCTAAGCAATTCATGAGTGAAACTCAAACCCTGCCCCGCTTGAATAGAAACATCTAAAATACTCCCAAGGGCAGTGAAACCGTCCTCTTTCTTTAAAAGAATTAAAAAGTCATCGACGTACCGAAGCACTTTGAATACCTTCCCCCCTTTAAAAGCCAAATCAAGCGCACTGTCAATATCAGCTAAAATTATGTCGCATAGAATCGGAGCCACGCAAGACCCAATACACATTCCTCTACGTTACAGAAAAGGCTGCTCGTTAAAAAACAATAAATGTTACACTAAGATAAAATTCTAAAAGCGTTAAATTATGAACCGACAAGCAAGCGGAGTTTTGGAAATCGCATTCGCCACTCTGTTCAATGCACTTCCTAACAGCAACTAAAAGCTCATCTTGAGGTACTGAATAAAACAAGTCCTCAACGTCCACAGACAAGCCATAATCTATACTCTCGTTGTGTTTCACATATTCAGCGACTTCTTCAGATTTCCTCACGCGGAAAGGATCAACAACCGTGAGTTACTTAAGGCTCTTCAGTAAAAACTGACTAACCTTCTTTTGCCAAGCCCCCCCTTCGCTCACAATGGTTCTGAAAGGGACATCTGCCTTATGTGTTTTTGCAGAAAAGAAAACCTTCAGACTGTTCCCCTTACTATTTCGAATAGCACTAGCAAGAACATTCAATTGCAAGTCTTTATAAAATTTGATGAACTTAGTCTTAACCCTCACTGCACTTTTTTTAAACAGCCACAAAGTTCTTGTCCACTGCCGCTTGGGTTTTTTCATTGAACATGCCTTTCGGCATCACAACAAATCCACCTTCCTTGTCAGCTTCTAGGAGAACCAAACTGTTCTGCCAAACTGAAAGTAACTATGTTAGACCAACTAGCCCAACAGGCGGTCCTTGTGGAACATATCACGATTTCTGCTATCATAGTTTTGTTCTTGCCGGGATCGTCTGTCTTTGTATGCGTAAAGCTACTACTATGTGTGACTGCGCAACATGTCTATTTGTCTTGTTTGACGCATTACATACAGTGACGTTTACTTAAATGCGTGGATTTATTGGATACTTATACATATATTTAAACATCTTGTTGCGAGGCTTTGTGCATACAAACAGTGCATTTTGTTACCAGTGACACTTTTGTGCCCTTTATCAACTTGTATCTTCGCACTTGTATGTTCCATTCAATTTTAGAAATTTTAATCTACATCTTGCAGAACTCCTGCTTCTTATATGTGCTCACTGCTGCGACTATATTATCGGTGTAATTACAATACACGACCGGTAACAACTGCTCATGCGCAATCTATTGCAACGAAGGACAGCGCCATTGAGGTTTTTCCCTGGCCGTTGCATATGTACAGTCACGAGCAAAAGTTTGTGGACCAAAGATATGGTAGAGTGGTGTGATAAAGCTTTATTACGGTCCCTCGGAACGCGCGTCAGCACGTAGCGGGCCGCTCCCACGTCGGTACAGAAAGGCCGAGCCTCTCTGCTGCCACGATTTTATTTTTTTTCCTTCGCAGCCTGGGCATTCCGGCTGAAATCAAGAGCGCAAACCTACGTGCGCGTGATGGACCAATACAACGTATTAAGCCAATTCGAGGCCGTGCAGCAGCGCTTGAATATGTTTAAAATTTTTGCTGATGCCATGGTCTCCAAACTTCTGCTCGCGACTGTACAAAAAAGTAAACAAGGTTCTTTAATGACAAAGATTTATCAAAATATTTGTGCCCAACTTGTTCTTTTCATGGCCCTTACGTTTTTCGCACCAGCTGTATGCACTGCTTTGCTGGCGTGGAATTCTATGATATTCTGATGTTCTAAAGTTCGTGTGATATTTTCATTACTTATTAAATAGACAAAAAAAAACGCGGAAGCATTGATATTGACACGTATACATGTTTATCTTTCACCGGTGGCCGCTTTCCACCGGCTAACAAATGTTATCGCTCGGCGCATGACGCGCCTGTATCGGAAGTTTCTAGAACGTCATCGATGCTTCTTTTCGCTGCCTGTTTTCACTGACGCTTATGTTATCTGATTGTATGACCAACGCGAATTGTCTAGAACTTTCTGGAAGACACGCGGGCATCAGGGATTAATCTGGAACCTTCGATGACTCAGGTATAAAAGCCGACGCGCTTCGCCGCTGATCAGATTTTCGACGATCGCCGACTGTGTTCGCCGCTATCGTTGTGCTTTGAGTGTACCTTGATTTTGTGGGCACATGTTCGCCCAATAAACAACCAGTTTCGTCGTACATAGTTTTACGACTGTTTTCTTCAGCGTCACTACTACGTGACAATATCAGTTATTTCTGCCACAATTTTTGGGACATACGAATATATTCTTTTATGAAAAAATACATAGTTTACTTGACAGTGGGTAGCATTCGGTAGTTTGTTTGCAGCCTCTAATATACAATGACATTGGCAATGGAAATGCAGTTATTATTCATGTGTTTGATCCCTCGACAAATTCTATCGGGAGGAGGCCGCGCTGCAACGTGAGCCCCCCTCTCCGAACAAAATTTCTGGCTATGCCACTGTGCAGTGAAGCAGGTCTTCGAACACTGACCAGTTACAGATGATTTTCTGCATTTACACCCGCCGCTTACCAAGAACTTAGAAAAGGTGTTCGGCTGAAATGTAGCAAATCTTCTTTACAGACCTACTAATTTACTTTGTTCACAGGAACCTCCCTGAGAAAACTGACGTCAATCCGAGCTTTTGTTGACGTGATTTTACTCTTTGCGGTGTCGGCCATTTTCGTTATGGCGCGGTTTCGCCAAGGTCACTGCCAATGGCACCGAAAATATAGCCATGCACCTAAGGCTTTCGCCTTCGAAAAACAGAAATTCCGTGGCAGTGAACATAACTCGATCAGCCACCTGCACGCAAATGCGCAAATGGACTCGTAAACTGAGGCCAACCGAGATTAAGGGTGTCAATCATGCGAATGCATATCCTGAAACATGCGCCCATCGCGACCATTTAGCAAGCTTACATTATTATTTTAGAATCAGCTTTCGAGAAATGAAGCGACAAAAGGGCATTTTTGCTTTTTTGATTCGATCGGACAAAAAGTTGGACGAGGAAAAGATGGACGGAAGGGGGGGGGGGGGGCGGAGGCCGCTCTTTCAGGATTCTGCACCCGCTTTCTCGAAGCGGGGCTGAGATGATTCACAGTAGACTAGCTGGCCGCTCGTCTTATACGCGCGGCGGTTATCAGATCAGTTATTCCTGATTCGCGCTCGTCCATGCTCGACGGTGAAAGCTGTTGGCGTGGTCCTTATTTTTATTTTTATTTTATTGTTACAACGTGTATTCTGTTATCATCCAGTACACTTCGTGCGTCATCGCGCGAATTTCGAATCTTAAAGGTCCGTACGCCACGTGGTGTAAAAGCTGTGAACTAAAGGCGATGTCCGGAATTGCTGGGGTTGGTCTGCAATGATGTCTTCTAGCCTGCGTGCGATTGGTTTCTTACATGCGTCTTCCACAAGATCTTCAAAGACTGATCAGTCAATTTGGCGAGATATATTGGGTAATGTAGCTTCTAGTCCATCGATTCTCACATAGGTCGGAATATGATCACTTCCATGGGTTTCGATATCAGTGAACCACTGCACTCTCGAAGTTAGGCAACGTGACACCAGTGTTAAGTCTAGGCAGCTACTGTACGTTGTTCCTCGCAGAAATGTCGGGCTTCCGTCATTTAGAAGATGCAGGTTGTGGCCTAATGCAAATGATATGAGTGACCTGCCTCTTGAACTTATCCTGGAGCTTCCCCATATCGGGTGGTGAGCGTTGAAGTCCCCTGTTATTATCCAAGGGCCGTGAGTCGCAGCCATAAGATCTTTTAGTCTTTTGCTATCGAATTGACTTGTTGGGGAAAGGTAGACGCCAATAAGTGTAAAAGACAGCCTCTTCTTTTTCACAGTAACACAGACATATTGGTTATCGTCGTGTGGAGGTACGGGCTGGGCGAAACACGTAAGGTCCTTGCGAATGTAAACCAGAACCTTACTACTTCGGGCACAAGTGGTTGAAACGAAAGGCTCATATCGTGATAGTCTCAAGGTAGTTGATAAATTCGGTTCACAGATGACCAGTACAGGAAAGCGGTTTTCAAACACGAACTGCCGGAAATCCGAAATACGTGACCTCAGACCTCTCGCATTCCACTGGAATATGGAGGCGCTTCTGACATCATCCCGGAACGATCGCTGCTGTTGTCGACGAGCCATGGTTTCGCTATATAAGTGCTCTGAATTTATGGTCTGAATTCGTTGCTCTGAATTAATGCAAAACTCTCAAGGCTGAGCAGAGTAATACGTGCTGTTATAGAATGAGGTCCAACATATAGATGGCTCTGCTGATGTTACATTGTGACGTGATGTTGTGGCGAATATTCTCACTTACGCTGCATTTGTAATTTTGTGTGCTCTGTTATGCGATGGCAGCGATGTGATGTGAGCTGGCGCAGTAGACTACTTGGAGCAACAAGCTTCGAATGGCAAATGTTAATTTTTTTCTCCACCGACAAGTTGGCTACACGAAATGTAGATGGCGCTGCCGTGCCTCCACAACCGCTTCCAAGACACCGGTATGTGCACCAAGTGCAGGCTCTTCGGGGGCGGAGAGCGAGACGCAAGAGCATCTCATTTTTCGATGCGCGGGCCTGCAGACTGAGTCCGGCAGAGGACACAGGTCTCCCTCGGGCGCTTGGTTTCCACGCGCTCCAAGCGGATGATGGAAATCATATCGCGAATGGACGCAACGTCGACCGGAACTAAAAACTGGGCCTACACAAACTATACAGCTGCATCGTGTCACCTCGCACGTATCTACAATACCCGACGTGGTTTCTTGGCCCACATGATGTAGGCTCGGTCCACAAACTGCGAATATTTCTCCTTTTCTTCGTTTGTTGCGTTCCTAATATTGGGGATACTTGGAGCTTCAATAGATAGATCTATAGTTGTGTTGACAGCAGCAAAAAGAGGCAGCTCCATTGAGAGAAGTGCGAGAGAGGCACCCGGTTGCAGTACCCTGCTCATGCATGACTCATTTCGGCGTTGGGAATACGGTGCGTTGCTAAATTGCTTGAATGCTATTCGAATTAAAGTTGGCAATAATCGTGAGACGGGTTCTGCATATTCTAAGGTTGAACTTCCAATGTGCTTAAAATTTTGCTATATTTATTTGACTTACGATGAATTCATATCATCATCATCATTATCATCATCATCATAATCATAAGCCTATGTTTATGTGCACTGCAGGACGAAGGCCTCTCCCTGCCATCTCCAATTACCCCTGCATAGCACCCATTTATTTATCTTAAATTTGTGCACTACCTGAATGGCCTTGTTTTTAACAGCGAAGCTGTTCTAGCTAACGGTAAAAAGTGCCGCCTGCTGCCGCGAAACGTCGCCGAGCTATGATGTCACTGCGCTGCATAGCAACAAGCTCGCAGAGTGGCGTGTGCCTCGCCTTCTCTCCGAGCCGTGCACATGTTGCCTTGACATGGAACGTTATAGAGAGGGAAGGAGAGCATGCTCGAGAGAGGGAAAGAGAAAATGAGAGCAAGATATAGAGAGAAAGAAATTGTAGCAGCACCAACGAGGCAACGCGCAGAGCTACTGCTTGGACGCCGCCCGCGTTGCCTAGCCGCGCATGCGCCGAAGCAGTAGCGGCAACGTCACCTTGCGTTGCCTAGTAACGGCTGGCGCAGTTGCGCGCTCGCTTCGCCGGACACAGACACGGCTCCGCCGAACACCCGCCAGCTGCGTGCTACTGCGCATGCGCCGTGACGTCATCCCGGCGTGTCGTCTGCTGCGCGCCGCCCGTACACTGTGCATAGCTTTCGCCCAGTGTGCATGCGCTTGGCCTCGGAGTTTGCCATAAAAGGGGCTGCGCCTAGTCGTGTCAACTTTCGCTAGATATCGAGCGGCTAGCCTCCAACGCGTTCGGCGTCGGCAAGCAACAGCGTTCTTGGCACTGTGCCAAGCTTGGTTAGCCTGCCTGCGTTTGTGGCATGCCAGGAACGCTGTCGCTCGGAGGCGCCGACGCGTCCAGCGCTAGTCACGCGAAATGTCGCGAAAGGAAAGGTACCTCCGAAAATGATTGCATGAGAATACCTTCCCTACATGCGTAGTTAAGTTAAACCAAGTTAAGACCTAGCAGGCAACCAATACCTAGCAGTAGCAGCCAGTAAGACTTGAGGACCGACAGTTTCGCTGTGCCTAAGCTTTTATTTTTTTTTGTGCTGCGGGCGTTTGTCGCATTCTCTTGCCTTTAGCCTGGATATGTACCTGGCTCACGCTGTTTCTGTTAGTAAGAAAAACCTACAATCGGTGATGGTTAGCGAAGACTGACAAGAAATTACATGCCGACTTCTTGGTTGTTGGTCTTGATAAAACTGCCCCGTAAGTTATACGGTTCATAAGAGAGTTGGAATCTTAGTTCGTTAATTATCACTCACGGCAATGCACTCTCCTCTGAAGCCATTTCGCAGAAGGGCTTTCACGTAACACAGACCAACTGAAGCTACCTTTAGGAACATTGTTTTGAGCTTCTTTGTGAATGTGAATTTTACTTGTGCAGAAATGTTACAGGTTGATGACTTGCACCCGCTACATGCGGAACTTGTTTCTTGTGTCTTCTCATAATCGTACTGTTGAACTTGTCTGCGTTAGTGGTGATTGTCTGGTTCAGGCGTCCGGCGCCACCGTTGAATCGCTGCACTCTTTCTTGAAGAGGATCAGCTGAAGAGGCTGAATAACCTCTTCAGTTTCTTCTTTCCTGACTGTTGTTGTTCGGACCTGAGGGCAAAAAGAAAAAAAATAAGCATCACATTGTTTTTCTTTCTACATATCATGCGTGCGTTTGCAATCAGCAGTTTTAGGTCGCAGCTGCAGCTGAAAATCGATAGCTGAAAAGCACTTCTTCTTGGGCAATTTAGAGGGACCTTTTGAACACTATTTTTGGGCCCAGAAGGAGACATAGGCAAGAAGGGCATACACAAATGCACACGGCGATTATTTGTGCTTGTCATTTTCTCACATGCATAATTTTGCATAAAAAATGTTTAGCAGAGGATTAAATTGTTTTAGCTTTCTAAATGAAAGCGCGTGCCCATTCAAGTTACTACAGCATGGCCATGCACGCCTAGCGATAAAAGAAGCAATCAAAACGGCCTTAACAACTTCAAAATGTCAACTCTCCTGCTTCCCTTAGAATATTGAATATAAGATCACCGAAGTCGAATAACAGATTGAAATTTGTTTACATTCATTAAAAACATGGATTTTTCGATATCAATGAACACAGCAGTTGCGCCCACATTCAGTGCAGCATAGCGCGTCTTCAAACGTCACTGAGGCCAGCTGACATCACAAACTACAGCCATGTTTCATTGCCTCCCGAGCTAGCGAAGCACGCAGCCACGGTTCAAGCATGTTCGTTACGGAGTTAAAAAAGTATCTACGTTACAAAATATGTTCTTGACTACAGCTAAGTTAACGTAGGTTGGAGTAACCGGCGCTGGTCTCCGTAGCGAGGTCTATGAAAGGGGAGATCTCCGAACGACTTCTCGCACCCACCAAGTTCAAATGCAAGTGTGTCACTCATCCAAATGATGAGCCAATGAGCCTTTATGAATGCCATCCTAACATGCAACCGATGCCGCAATGTTGCATGCTGAGGGAAAGGCCTTGGGGTGAAGCTGCAGCTCTGCGAGAAGAACGTAAGTGCGAAGGTGATAATGCGATGTGCAAAACCCGCAGGTGATCTCTTCATACCTCATTTGACCTAACCAAGCTAGCAGACTTCGGACTAGAATTCTAATTAGGGTGTCAAAATGCGGGCTGCTGACGTCATTTCCGTCACGCTCCGTTTCTCACATGGTTTAATTCGTAATTATTGGCCAATCGCTAACATCTGATTGGAGGCTGATGTCATCAGCTGACATCACTGGCCTGCCCTCTTTACTGGTCAATCCTCAGGCTGGCCGTTGCAAGGCGGGCAGGACAGAGGCAAGCATTTATTTGCAATAAGGCAAGTTCTCGGTGTGTAGGGAGCTACAGCAGGACGTAAGAAAGCTTACCCTGGCGTCAGGCCACTCGAATCACGTGCTAAATGCCATGCATAATTCATTGCGCACCACGCAATAGCTAACAGATACGAAAAAAAAACTTGGAGTGCGCTTAAGCTTCGCCTTTGGGGGTGGAACGCGATAGCGTTATCGGGACCCGTTCGCATCGCATCGTTCGCATACGGCAAATAGGCTTCATTCACTGCAACAATGCTGGAAAAGGGGTTTGTGTTTGAGTTTCCTCGTAGCAGAATTAGGTTTTCTCGTACATTCAAATTACAATCCGACGCCGAATCCGATGCCGAATGGTAAAGTCGTACTTTACCATTTTTCTGACGGATTTCACTCTGAGAAATTTAATTTTTGACCTGCGCGGTCAGGGATGATCTCCGCCACCCGCCGACATCGCACGCCGACGCCGGTTGCCGGATTTTCTGCGACACGGGGCCCTTAACGCTATCGTGTTAAAATCGAATATACTGGATATAAGCCGGTTTTACTGCCAAAAAATTATAGAGAAAATGACACGTGAGATAATCTATGCAGTGGTAGGAGTTCAAGGTGACAACGAAGTGGGCTGACAAAGCGAAAAGAGGAGGTCTTCAGTTGTAACATCAATTTCAGCTATCTGGGGCTCGTAGGAGTACTTCGATGGCGATTTCATTATCTAACAGCGTCTTCTTTGGGAGGACGACATGCATCTGGATGTTCCGTTACAGTGCGCAACTACCTTGTCTGAAAATCTCGGAAGCAAAACTAGAGGCCACAAAACAAGGACGAAGGATTAACACCGGCAGGATCGAGTACTAACACGAACACTCGTAGTAATAGAAACGAAGCGAATTGCTTATATGTATGCAAAATTCGTATAGGAGCAGGTAACTGCCTGCCTGTTAAAATTTATTTATTTATTATGTCACCCTCAAGGCCAAATGCGTTACAAAGCGCAGTGGGTAATCAATAAAAGTAAATAATATGAAAGTCAGCAAAATGCAGGGAATAATAATAACAATGATAAAATTCCAGTAACGCGTTAGTATACAATGTCGTCTAGTGCACTACGAAAACGTTCGTTATCACCAACCGATGTTATGTCTGCGGGAAGGTGGGGCCAATAAACTACTGTGCGCTGTAGAAAAGAATCAGAATATGTTCTTGTTCTACAGAATGGGATGCCTACCTTATGACTATGATCAATGATATTCGACATATGCGATGATATGCGATTATAGAATGAATTTGTCGCGTAGAATAGCATGGCAGTATATTTTATGAAATAGATGCAGGTAGCAGAAGTTTCGACGAGCTGCTAAAGACGGGAGGGAAGGGCTTAATCTTGGAACCTTAGAATATTCAGTATCGAAGGTCCCCTGAGGGAAGGCTGTAATGGAAAATTGAATAAGTGAAGTTTGGACTCACACTCTCATTTCTCAAAAGTGTGATTGAGGGGGGGGGGGGGGGGTGATTCCGGCTTCTAAGAAGTGCCTGTGGTTTAGATATGCAATCGTGCGGAAGAACATGCCGTAGCAGCAGCTTACTTTTCAGGTCTTCATTCTCTGAGACAACAAAATGAGGAATTATCACCAAGTGTCTATTTAGCTGTTCAGGCGCCCACATTTAAAATGCGGGGTGATCCTTTCTATGTTCTCAGCCATTTTTAAAGTTTGCCTGTTGCAGATAACATATTTCTTGTCCTTGAACTGGATTATTCATCGAGGCGGGCATCACTTGCACGAGAAATCGAAAACCTATTAAAATAATTAAAACAATTAACTGGATAACTTTCTAATTAAATACATTACGGCACATATTGCAATATTAAAAATTATGCCGGTGAGTTTGCAAGACGTATTCACTTGGAATGAATTTCCAGAATGCCACCAGTTTGGAGATATGCGCCATCAAACTCGCCGTTATGCACTGTTGTCTCACTTACGTTTTTACCATAACGCTTCTTAAAGCATTGAAGCACAAAACTAACTGAAACGCCCACGTATTTCATCCCACACTTGAGGAAATAATATTTCGAAACCGCTGTCAACTCACGGGATACAATTCGTTAATTGCAGTACGTGCCATAAAGTAATTGATTAAGAAGTTATTTAGTGCATTTTTGTTGATTAGTTGAATATATGTTTTAACTTTTGTGGTAGTAATGTTAGCCTCTCCGAATAATCCAGCTCAAGGACAAGAGTTATGTTATCTGCCAGAGTCGATTTTTCAAAATTCTGGCAAACTAAAAAGAATGATCGCCGGTATATCTGGAGGAACAGAGATTATATCCGAGAACGAACGCCAGCGTCAACAGCAAGTCATGTAATTGTCCCCAGGGACTCTAAATGTGGCTGCAAAATGGCGTGGAAATCCTCAAGGAGGCCGTGGTCACGCGCTGCTTTGTGTCGCTCAAGTTCTCACAAGTCACGTGAGAACAGCCAGCTCAATAAGCCAACCAATGAGGTTTGTATCAGGAAAGAACGCCAGAGAGTTTACGCACTTGTGATGAAGGGCGAGGACGATGGGGAGGAAGGATGGAATCGAGTCTCCTCCCTTGGACTTGATGGCCTTGATGGCCTTGATGCGTTCGATGGCTTCGATCTGCTGGATGAGCGGGATGTACTTGGCGACCTGGGCGGCCTCCACCGGTTCCACCGGCTCCACCGGTTCCACCTCGGGCAAGAGTCCGCCCATCCCGCCGGCGCTGGCCAATAGCGCTCGCTGCAGCAGGAGCACCAGGAGCGCCGCCAGCGGAAGTGCCCGAAAAGCCTGCGTCAGAGAGTCGGCCGAATGGAGCGTTCATCTACACACTGCCGAGCCAAGCGCGTCTGTGTAAGTTTCCATTCATTCTCTCTCTGTAGTAGTCCGCAAACTGCTAATGCGGAAACTCTGACCTTGACAGTTATAGAGATTCGCCTAAGGTTCAATAGGAAATGAAACATGTAGTGACGTTTCGAGACCGCTACGGATTCCTTGTGAAATGACACGAGTGTGAACAAGGTACCCGGAAGTGTCTCGAAGCGTCGTTGTATGTTTCATTTCTTTTTGAACCTTAGGCGAGTGCCTTTTTTATTCTGACAATGTATCACCCTGAGCTGACCAGTTTTCGTTGAACTTAGGGCCATTTGACAGTGATAGCTATGCAAGTTTATTTTACGAAGTTTTATTTATTTTACGTGTCGTCATGAGTACTTGCTGCTGAAAGCCGCCTAAAAAAGAAAACTTTATTTGTTCTAATCAACGGTACGATGTCACCGCCTAAGCTTTAGCTCGAGGCAAACCCCGATTTTCTTATTCAAGTGTAAGCAAAACGCTGAAATGTTTTTATATGAAACAACCGCTGCACCGATTTGAATTAAATTTGTATCGTTGGGGAGATAAAGTTAAAATTTAGTGACTATAGAAGGCAGAATTCGGTTTAGGGCTCCAAAATGTTTATGAGAATTCCCGAAAATGAGTTGGTTTAAAAATATTGAAACATGAAGTTAACAAATCCGTAACGCTGCACCAATAACAGATTTCCAAGCTTCATAAACTACATCTTTTAGAGTCAGTTTCACCAAGGACAGCGGGGACACTTTGGCGTAATATGTAATATGTAATACCTGCAAATATTGTAAAAATGACGGTGGAGTGATTATCTGGAAAACCCGTAATTTACGCAGAAACATTATTCGCAGTGCACAAATCAACCCCAGTGCGTGCCCGATTTCCACCAAATGTGAACTCCCTGCCCTATTCTGATGGCACTGCGAAAGCTTACTTATAATGGCTGTATAATGCTTTCGAACAGTGCATAAGTAATTTACGGCAAATGCTATAGTTACCCCCACACATAATCTACTTTGCATGCTAATATGACGTAACGTGCCATTTCATATTTACCATAGTCGTATTTGGAGCCGGGTATAGTTCTCTCACGGCTGCGAGCTTATGTTTTAAATACACATGCGACTTTCTGGAGCACTGTGGTATTTAGCTTACTGCGAATGCTATGATTAGTACACACGCTTTCATCTTCGATGGCCCACGAGCACTGTATACCCGCTATTCCAGCCGAATATACACAATGTGTCACATTCAGTTCAACAAGGACACCATAAAAACATTCTACCTGGTTCGTATAACTTAGCTTGAAAATAACAATAAAACAAATATTCAGTAATTATCTTCAACGCCCACAGTCAACCGTGAAGCGTGAAGCTTAGACCACATATCTTACAGAACTTTTCTGCACGTGAACTCGATTCCAAGTTTCGTTCACCGAGGACTACAAGGAAGCAATGTGCGCTTCGCGTGACGCCTAAACATACGGACAAAATATTGAGTAAGTGTTTCTCATCTGAAAAGTAGACCAAGAACAACAAAAACACAGATCGCACCTATAATATGCTTCTCGATTCTGCCAAATATGAATTGCGTGTGATGTTTAGCTATCTCAGGACACTGGGAAACATTGTACGATCATTAGATATGATAAAGAAAGGGGAAACTTATTCGCATATATTTTGACATTGTTTCAATCTGCGTGCTATAGACAGCTCTACCCGCAGTCTTCATATTCATGCAATTTTCTTCCTTTCAGTGTGGCAAAAAAAAAGCGCTATCCCCATACCTGACAAACTGGAAGATCGCCCCTCCGCGGAGGAGAGAGCCCTAGGACACTGGACCAGACCGGGTTCAACAATTGCGGTCTTAAACGGGTTGCTACGATATCTGAGGACTTGTGCATTGTGTGGCCGACTCTGGAAGTTGTAGCACGCTACATCACGTTTCTGTACTTTTTTTATGTGAATTTCTTTATCCCTTCCTTCCTTCTATCACCTTTTAATCCAGTTATCCCTTTCCGCAGTCCAGCGTAGCCAGTGGTACTGACAGTGGCTAACCCCCCTTTCTTTCCCATTGTTTTTCCTCCTCCTCCTCCTCCTCATTCATACTTATTTGAGTTGTCAGGTACAGCGCTTTCCTGCGCTCATCGCGATCAAAGCAGACCACATTTCGCCATTGTGAGCATACGCAGCTCATCGCGCCAAGCCGTCCTCGGTGGTAAAACATCAATGAGCTATTTGGAAATTAAATGTCATGCCTCTCTCTCATCGCGTCAACACTTATCAAGGGTACCTTGTGGTGCTTAGCTGTCTGCACCATGCTGCTTGTTACATTAGCGCTTTCACAGACTCAGTCCTGGGGCTGGTGCCAATTGATGGTGTTATGCCGCTGTAGTTATACTTAATTACCGTGCAATGAGTGACCGCTTGCAGTTTGACTATGGTTATTATTATATTATTGCAGTTTCACTATGGAGTCATTACTGCAGATTACGCAGTGTGTTACGAATGAAAGATGGCAGAAAGAAGCAATGATACATACTCGTGTGTTTATAATTTATTCCCTTCGTGGTCCTTTTCTGTGATCCTTGTTGCCATGCCTGACCGGGATGGATGGATGTAATATCTCCATCCTGTGTTTTCTATTTAATTTTTTTTACAGCAAAGTCATTCAGGGGAGTTTGGCAGTGGTTTTTGTAAAGCAGTGGAGGCTGGCGTGTGACGGTGTGGTCAACATCAAGCGTAAATAATCTAATTGAAAACCTAATGATCATCGTTCAATGCCGTTCCTAAGAACAGCTAAGTCACGACCGTTGCCGAACGTTAGCAGCAGTTAACGCATTTTGCAGAACTTCAGAATGCAGGACATAAACGAGCGAAGCAAATACGGCAGGAAAGCGACACTTACGATAAAACCCAGGTTATGAAAGCGTAGAAAAAGATCAGTGAATACTGCCATACACGGCGAGCCGTTTTATGCGTGCCTGCCAGTTATGAATAATTGTTTTCCTACCAAGCTATTGATCATTACATTTTCAGTCTGTATATTAACCTTGGACACTTTCTGGCCTAACATTTTTAGTCATTTGTTAGAAGTTACACCCAGCATTACTGAACAGGACAATGCCATCTGCAAAAAATAGGTTTCGGAGATATTAGACATTGATCTCTACTACTATTCCTTCTCAGCTCGAATATTTTTTTTTCTAAGCACGCAGTGAATAACACTGGAGAGACTCTGTCTCCGTGCCTAACTCCTTTCTCGAGTAGTATTTTCTAGATTGCTACGCTGGGTACGTGTACACATTGTAATTTGAGGATACGCTGCTACGACTGGGTAGAAAGAGCAGATAACTTCAACTCACGATCTCCATATTGCGCTCGTAATCCAAGGATGGCCGTCGTCCAGTGTCAGTGCCCTTTCTCCGCGGTTGTTGCTAGTGGCGTTAAATAAAAGTGCTACGTCTTCGCGTCGATGCCGACGGCGACGGCGTAAGACGCGTCTTTTCACCTCCGATTTCTCGCGGAGTCTGCGGGCCGAGTACGCTAGTAAGGGTGCTTCTATATAGTGCCACCTCCTCGCCCTCAATACCACGGCTACCCTTATTTTGAAACAAGCGCCATTTTTTTCCCGTCGTTTTTCTTCGTCCTAAGCTTCGCGTCCAGTTCGAGATTGGGCGAGAAAGCGCGCCTTATGAACAAAGCGGGAAGCAAAACGAAACGAAACAATAAACAAGTGCTAAATAAAGGTGCGAATGATCATTCGGTGAAGAAAAGTGCACGGCGCCTCAAGTGCCGCAAACGGCAAATGGAGGTCGGCGTGTGACACACTCAGAAATCTCACGTTACTTTTATTTTTACACACTCTGGACGTTTACGCTCAAATGCACAAAAAAAGAACACCTAAGAAAGGAAGTGTAATACAAAGGCAAATCAGGAACGGCCCGCGAAGTGTGCGGCTCTTCCTTCGTAGCCTTTTACGGTGGAACGCTCGCGAATGACTGGGTGAAGAAAGACGTCTTTCACGCCGCGTCATCGAGCAGCGGTGCTCGCGCTGCCTGCGCCCACAGATGCGTGTCGGGCTCTAGGCTTCGAATCAAGAATTTCGTGACTTATGCTAGGCGCTCTATTATCTTCCGTGGTCTCGGCAAACAAAAGGCGCTTCGGCATTCTTTTTTTGCGCTCTTTGCGCCAGGCACTGTGACACAAAACGCACGAAAGGTTATCTGCCCGCTTTCTTAATCCCATTACTTCAGGGTGCATGTTATTTTTTTTTTTTTTGTTACTCCGCAACTCCCTGTCCGACTCGGCCTCTGGAACCCGGTCGCCTAGGCTAATGGAGAAAACGAGCCAAGCGCGCGATGAAAACCGAAAAGAGAGCCGACTGGAACATATGGAGGAAATGGCTCTTCTTTCGTGAAGAAGTTTGCGTGACCTTGAGTTTATTATTGCACAAGTATGCGACCGCGCTGTCCCCTCCTGGCAATTCCAGTTTTGCTTCCACTCACGGTGCCTACTTCCTAGCGCTGACAGACAGCGATGCACTCGATGCCACCTGCTGATTGCATGCACCTCTACTAGAATGTTTTATCAGAATCAGACTTCGTTTTCTTCTTTCTGGGCTCTTTTACGTTCCAAAACCAGTTCTAATCATTAGACACGCCGTAGTGGAGGGCTCCGGATTAATTTTGACCACCTGGGGTTCTTTATCGTGCACTACAACGCAAGCACACGGGCGTTTTTGCATTTCGCCTCCATGGAAATGCGGCCGCCGCGGCCGGTATTTGATCCCGCGATCTCGGGCTCAGCAGCGCAACGCCTTTGCTGACTGAGCCACCGCGGTGGGTGACTTTATTCTCAAAAGGTTTGGGCAAGACCCCAAGCAAAAAGCTTCAGTAAGTAGCCCGACTGGGTCTGGCGCCCATGGCATATGTGACCGCTGGGAGGCAGGAATAAATAAATATCTGAACAATTGCAGTAAACAGCACAATTAAACGCATGAACTCGAGTAACCCGACGTATTAAATAGTAATTCCAAGCGAATAACGTCTAGATATGTAAAAAATAGAGGTGCACATGCACAATACTAGAGACTCCAGAAAGAAAAAACCAGAAATACAAGCAGAAATGCATACATAGCACTCTACAACAGAAACACTACGTATTATTAGAACGCACGTAACTACAGGCAACAATCAATGTTGACATAGAACGCCATAGTTAAGGGCACCGTTTGGCACGAGATGTAATGTTATTTGTCAGCGTGCCTATTAAGCTTTGAAAAATCATAAGTCGATTGCGAGCCTCAAAACACATTAAATGCATCCAAAAGACACATAGATTTAAGGAATATTTTTGACCTCCCATTTTATGCAAGACTTTCACTCTCGCGAGCTGTAATTGTTTAGCCTATACTATGTTCATGAGCCAAAAGTATACATGTGTATACATAGTATATATATTGCAAAAATAAACCGGCACTCGCCTAAGGTTCAAAATAAAATTTCCTTTGCAACATTAAGCGAGTTTCGGTTTATTTTCACAATATATCACCCTCGCCTGACGAGTTTTCGTCGAACTTTGAACTTTATATATACAAGGGTGTCCCAGCTATCACGCAGCACGATTTAAAATAAAGAGGAACGGCGTTACGTGAAGCAAACCTATTGCGTATTGTTTCCAGTACAGTGGAGCAGCCGCCAGTATTTTGTTCGTAACTGAGATGTAATTAGCTAATTGTAATTAATTATCCAACTCGAGAAGTACTGTCCTAATTATCAAAGTGTCAATGAGCAAGTTGTAGAGCAACATGAAAAACTCCCGATACAGCTTTCTCTTGCTCAATACGTGCTACATAAATGTGTTTTTCCGAGCATGATAGAAGCCCGCGAATAGACGCAAAGTGCCTCGAGCGGCCAGTCGTGCGGCAATTCTGCGTGCATTCGCGGGCTTCTTTCACACTCGGTAAAACACATTTCATCATCATCATCATCATCATCATCATCATCATCATCATCATCATCATCATCCTACATTTTATGTCCACTGCAGGACGAAGGCCTCAGTTACATCTCCCTGCGATCTCCAATTACCCCCGTCTTGCGCTAGCGTATTCCAACTTGCGCCTGCAAATTTCCTAACTTATCATCCCATCTGGTTTTCTGCCGACCTCGACTGCGCTTCCCTTCTCTTGGTATCCATTCTGTAACCCTAATGGTCCACCGGTTATCCATCCTACGCATTACATGGCCTGCCCAGCTCCATTTTTTACTATTAATGTCAACTAGAATATCGGCTATCCCCGTTTTTTCTCTGATCCACACCGCTCTCTTCCTGTCTCTTAACATTAGTCCTAAGATGTTTCGTCCCATCGCTTTTTGTGCGGTCCTTAAATTGTTCTCGAGCTTCTTTGTTAACCTCCAAGTTTCTGCCCAATATGTTAGCACCGGTAGAATGCAATGATTGTACGCTTTTATTTTCAACGACAGTGGTAAACTCCCAGTCAGGATTTGGCAATGCTTGCCGTATGCACTTCAACCCAATTTTATTCTTCTGTAAATTTCTTTCTCGTGATCAGGGCCCCTGTGAGTAATTGACCTAGATAAACGCACTCCTTTACAGACTCTAGAGGCTGACTGGCGATCCTGAATTCTTGTTCCCTTGCCAGGCTATTGAACATTATCTTTGCCTTCTGCATATTCATCTTCAACCCAATTCTTACACTTTCTCGATTAAGGTCCTCAATCATTTGCTGTAATTCGTCTCCACTGTTGCTGAATAGGACAATGTCATCTGCAAACCGAAGGTTACTGAGATATTCGCCGTTGATCCTCACTCCTACGTCTTCCCAGTCTAAGAGCTTGAATACTTCTTCTAAGCATGCAGTGAATAGCATTGGGGAGATTGTGTCTCCTTGCCTGACCCCTTTCTTGATAGGTAACTTTCTACTTTTCTTGTGGAGAACCAAGGTAGCTGTGGAATCCTTGTAGATGGAATCCTTGTAGATAATCACGTATGCCTCCTGTACTCCTTGATTACGCAATGCCTCTATGACTGCTGGTATCTCTACTGAATCAAATGCCTTTTCATAATCTATGAAAGCCATATAGAGAGGTTGATTGTACTCCGCAGATTTCTCGATCACCTGATTGATGACATGGATGATGACATGGAAAACACATTTATGTAGCACTTATTGGGCAAGAGAAAGCTGTTTCGGGAGTTTTTCATGTTGCTCTACAACTTTCTCATTGACACTTTGATAATTAGGACAGTACTTCTCGAGTTAGATAATTATTACAATTAAATAATTAAATCTCAGTAACGAGCAAATTATTGGCGGCTACTCCACCTACTCCACTGTACTGGAAACAATACGCACTAGGTTGGCTTCGCGTAACGCCGTTCCTCTTTTTTTAAATCGTGCTGCGTAATAGCTGGGACACCCTGTATGTACAGGGCGGACAAATTAGTAATGTTTGCCATCGCTTGCAGGTACTCATATTATTTTTGCATTGCCCCTAATTACATAATTAGACTTAATTATTAAACAACTTCTCAAATATTATAGTTTGATTAAAAGTGTCTATGAGAAAATTGTAGGGGGCAACATGACAAACTCCCGATACAGCTTTTGGTTGCCCAATACAGGCTACATAAAAGTGTTTTTGCGAGCGTGAAAGACGCCCGCGAATACACGAAAAATTGCCACGCGTACTGGCCGCTCGAGGCACTTGCTGAAAAAGTGCTGGTTTTCCTATTGTGGTGCAAAAAAATAAAAACTGATCTTTTTCCAAGACAGTGTTCAAAAATCGGCGCATCCCACGCACTATAGGAGAATTGGTTATAAGTGAAGGTTCATTTGACAAGACTCAACACCTCTGTGTGTTTTAACGTTCTTCGCTCAATACACGTTCTCGTCCCATTCCGCTCACTTCATTGCTGCTTCCACTCTAGGCTGCTTTTGATGTATAGACTTGATCACTTCTCTGCAGCTGAAGCTCTCATTTTTTTGTTTCAGAATTCAGCTCTTGTCTGTTGTCTTGCTACAATTCTATTCGGGCATCTACCCAGCGACGCATACCCATTCTGGAAGATTGCACAACGACGTTCCCATACCCCGTGCCACGTGGCGAGTGGCATATGCCCATTGACCCAAGTTGTATACTCGGCAAGACCGCAGCTGCGCAAAGTGGGGAGAAGAGACAAAGAAAATTTCGCTAAAGCGAAGTAGAAAATTCTATCTATCTATCTATCTATCTATCTATCTATCTATCTATCTATCTATCTATCTATCTATCTATCTATCTATCTATCTATCTATCTATCTATCTATCTATCTATCTATCTATCTATCTATCTATCTATCTATCTATCTATCTATCTATCTATCTATCTATCTTCGGCGTCGCACAGTATTCGTCATGCCGCTGTCGTCATGCCATAATCTTCGCGCGTTTTAACATCGTCATCACTTCAGCAACGTCACCCCATCGCATTCGTCTTTCCATCCACGCCAATTCTTCTTCGTCATTCTATCGCAGTTATGACGTCATTATTCAATCGCGATCATACCACCGTTGTCATGCCGTGGTCGTCATTGCGTCGTCGTGAGAGAGTCACTATCGTGCATCTATTTTCGTACCGTCGTTATCATCGCGCCGTGATCGTGCTATCGTCGTCACTGCAGCTTCGTCATCCGACTCTCGTCATACTGTCGTTGTCATGCCATAGTTGCCATACAGGGTTCCCGATAAGGCCCGTCGTCCCGCCATTGTCGTATAAACCCGTCGTCATTTCATTGCCCCGTAAAGTCGCCATGCCATCGTCATAATTGAGTCATCGCCCTGCCGTCTTCGTCCCGTCACCGTCGTCACACAGTCATCATCATACCACTGTCCTCATGCCGTAATCGTCACGGTGTCATACCCGCCGGGGTGGCTCGGTCAGCTAAGGCGTTGCGCTGCTGAACACGAGATCGCGGGATCGAATCCCGGCCGCGGCGGCCGCATTTCGATGGGGGCGAAATGCAAAAATGCCCGTGTACTTGCGTTGTAGTGCACGTTAAAGAATCCCAGGGGGTCAAAATTATTCCGGAGCCCTGCACTACGGCGTGTCTCATAATCAGAACTGGTTTTGGCACGTAAAACCCCAGAAAGAAGAAGTCACGGTGTCATTTTATCACCGTCGCCACTAAAGTAACGTCATTTCATTGTCATTATGTCGTTACGTCGTCATTCTGCCCTCGCATATCCATCTACGTCATTCCCTCTTCGTCATTCTATCGTGCTGTCGTCATGCAATTGTGATTATGTCGCCGTTGTCACGCTTCATTCGTTGATTCGTTGTCGTCATAACGTCGCTGTTGTGCATCCGTTTTCGTAACATCATGCTCTTGCCATCGGGGTCGTGCCATCGGCATTTTAGCTTTGTCATCCGGTTGTCGTCACACTATCGTCGTCATACACTCGTCATCACTTCAGCGTCATCATGTCGTCGTCGTGACGCTGTCATCATTATAGCATCGTCCTGATTTAAGAATAGTCATCTCATTGCCGGCATGTCGTCGTCGTCATACCACCTCTGCTATTTCATCGGCGTCATTCCTTCTTCATCAGTTCATGGCCGACACTGCTTCGGCGTCATACAGTGTTCGTCATGCCCCTGGGCGACCTTAGAAGGTGGATGCCATTGCAAAGCAGGATAATACTGGAGTATGTCGCAAGCAGCGGAATTCCCAGAAGTGTGAGTAAACCTAGCAAGTTCATCAATTTTGCCAGCACCCCGCCGCTGGTCGAATTGACGTTTCCTTTCCCTTTGTCGCTCCTGGTATTCAAGCTGCTCCTCGGGAGTCCTAGTTGTGCGTTGCCTACCCATAGCAGTGCTGCAGCAACAATGAAATCAGTTGCTAAGCTGTTTTTTACACATACGAAAGGCTAGTGGCGTCACTCCCCACGTCGCAAGCTGCCGTCGCCGCGGCAGCTTGTGCAACAGTAATCTTTACTGAGACACGTATGCGGGGTGCGCTATGTGTTCGCATTGTTAGCAGAAGTGCCTTATCATCAATTATGTGGTTCGGATGCTTGCTTTGTGCTTGTTCATTATTGAAACGAATGCTGCGATGCATGTTTTATGCGTTATACCAAAGAATGTATGAACTTTTCGCTTCAAACGCTGAAGTTTTTTTTATTGTGATAGCAATTATGTGGACACTCCTGGGGCATTCCTGCCGTCGCCGTCGTCGTGAGGTTCCGTATAAAGTCCACGGGTGATAAAATCGTCGCAGTGCCCCGTATGCTGTATCTACGAGTGAACGCGTGTGACGGTGAGCCGGCAATCGCGGCTCAATCTCGCGCACGCAAGGGCAGGAACCGGGAAGGAAGCGCGCAGTGTTCCTGTCGCGCGCACAGCTCCGAAGGTAAGGTAGGGAGGGGGGTCGTTTTACTGCGCCGGGCCGCAAGCAGAGTGTCGGAACGGAACGAAAAACGAAAACGAAAAACGAAAAAAAAAACGATATTTTTGACCGGAACATCAACGACCGTAACCGGAACGTTATTTATTATTTCGTTCCGGAGCAAAAACGAAATATCTTTTTATTGTTTTTCGGTTCTCGGGAAAACTTTGCGATCCGGAAGAACCGAGGTCATGCAACGTGAGCAATAATGCATAGCTCAGGGTTCAAGGTCAGCTCGCATCTCGGGCAGGTATTTCAAAGGAAAGATCAGCACTGAAAACTTGTAGAAGTGTATTCCTGGCGAGTATTTGGTCCTGTTCGAACAGCCAACTACGCAGCAGTTGTTTCTCTACGCCGCTGAAGGCTTACACAATCGTAAAACTGCGATAGAAAAACGGAACTATCACAGAAACTACAGTAGTCGCCCAGACGCCCACAGGAACACTGCGAGTGGCCCGAGCCCACTTACGCTTCCAAGCCGTGGCGACAGGCAGCGTCGTCGGCTCTTTGCACAGCGCCTATGGTTTCATTTTCTGCTGATGCAACGTTTCCTCACCGAGGCTTACAGCTAGTTGCGATGGGACGCGACAGAACAAACCGCGCTCGACGGCATTTCAAGTATGACAGTGTCTCAAACAAATCGGTATGTCAGATTGAGAACTGCCAGCACGTTGTGTCGGGCGACCACGTTGGAAACCTGGAGCGGCATTTGCAGCGGCGCCACAAAGAAGTGTACGACAGCATTCTGGCCGACAAAGCCAGCTCTACAAAGCGTGTTGTGTCGGACGAGGTGGAGGGCTGTCCGGCGGCAAAGCTCAGGCAAGTGGATATACAGAGCATGTTTCAACCCACATCGTCGAAGTGTGTTTTGCTGGAAATAACAGAAGACAGCACCATGAATAGTTGCGTTGAGCTAGTCACGAGAAATGGTCGGCCATTTCAGCTAATTGATGACTCCGGCTTTCGCAAAATAATTGATCCTGTCCTAAGAGCGCTCATTGCTTAGTGAGCCATCACTACAGAGACAGTTAAGGACAAGGTACAGGAACAATCCAAATGCAAGAGAGAAGAAATTTCGCAGACGCTGAGAAAACGGATGTTTTCTTTGAAAATCGACTGCGCGACGCGACTTGACAGGGCTCTGCTTGGCATCAACGTACAGTATGCCGAAAATGGAAAGCTAATTCTTCAACCGCTGGTCATGAAGGAGCTTTTCGATAGACACACTGCTGAGCATCTCACATCACTGGTGAAAAGCACTCTGTCACGCTACGACCACAGTGTCGCCCAAGTGTACAATGTCACAACTGACAACGGTGCAAATATGCTAAAGGCTGCTCGTCTGCTCGGTGAAACGGACCATGAAACCGACGCTTCTAGTTGAGACGAGGAAGCCGATAGTGGATACCCGTAATTTGAACATTGCGGCTCTTTGCTAGACAATGCAGAAGATGCGGATAGCCTTGGTCTTGATGGCGCAGAGTTCAAGTTAGGCGTCAGGGTGTGCTGCACACACTCTGCAACTGGCTGTTAGTGACGCTTTGAAGGACTCGGGTTCCAACACTCTCGTTGCACAATGTCGCTGCACTGATGATGATGATTATTATTATGTATAGTGTTTACTGGCGCAAGGGCCAAGTATGGCCAAAGAGCGCCAAGAAATGGTAAAGAGTGATCGATGGATGATTAGCGCTGAGTAGATGTATCACGGCGGTATAGGGGCCTAAAACTGGTCGCTGTATAGATGCGTAAAACATGTACTTGAGATAAAACTATGACAATGACTATTGTGAGGTGTGCTATGTATATAAATGACATAACATTAAAACACTTAGTTATTGGTAATTTCCAAGCAGCACTACTGCCTCACCAGGACCCTTGTGCGCAAGGGCCTGGAGGCGTGTGCTATACATACTAATGCCGCAACATAGGCCTCTATTGCGAGGCCATGCTACGGGTCACATGGGTGTATAACATTCAGTATAAGAATATCGTTTAAAAAGCCTAGCAATGATTTTGTGTCAAAGAGCGGGTCTTTGCCAAGGAATAATGCCGGGTGTAATGGAATATGTTGTCTGTATGCTAAAGGAAAGAACTTTTTCCTTTGATCTTCTACCTCCCGGCATTCAAGCAAGACGTGGAGCACAGTTAGCGTCTCGCCACATTTCCCACAGGCAGGGGGATCACTGTTTGTTAAAAGATAAGAATGTGTGCCATACGTGTGGCCTATTCGAAGTCGACAGAGAGTGACCTCTGTTCGTCGTGTTTTTGTTGTAGGCGACCAACTTCCTAAATAAGGTTTTATTAGATGAAGCTTGTTTGACTGTTTTGTGTCCCACAAACGTTGCCAATAGCACCTGAGTTTTTTCCGCAGAAATGGTTTCAAATCTATGGCAGGGATAGCAATGGAGGTGTTATTAGCACTTGGTTCTGTGGATGTGGCCATTTTGTCGGCAAGCATGTTGCCTTCAATGCCTCTATGCCCAGGGACCCAACATATTGTGATATGTTGGGAAGAGTAAGCTTTGCATAGAGCCGAGTAAAGTTCTGCAATTACGGGATTTTTATGTTTCTGTGACGACGAAAGGGCTTTAACGACACTTAAAGAGTCAGTATAAATGACTGCGTTGCGAATCTGTGTATTATCGATGTGCTTTACAGCCAAGAGTAGCGCATAAGCCTCAGCTGTAAAAATACTTGTTTCTGGATGTAGAGCGACGGATTCCGCAAACGATGGGCCCACTGCTGCACTACAGACACCGGCATGCGACTTTGAGGTATCCGTGTAGAATTCTGGGCAAGAGTATTTTGCCTGAATTTCTAAGAAGTGCATTCGGATGTGTGTGTCGGGGGCATGTTTTGTGACTTCTACAAAAGACAAGTCACAATCTATCTGCCGCCACTGCCACGGCGGTAATAGCTTTGTTGGTGCCATTAAGTTATGTTCAAGCAGTGGGACACTCATTTCATCACTGAGGTTCCTCACGCGCAGAGAAAAAGGCCGTTTCATTGCAGGTCGGTTGTGGAAAAGGGTGGCACTGGTCATATCGTTTATTGTTAAATAAGTTGGATGTTCCTTGTTCGCATGTGTTTTGAGAAAATACATGAAACTAATGTACGACCTTTGGAGATGCAGTGACCATTCATTAGACTCTACGTAGAGGCTCTCTACAGGACTTCTCCTGAAGGCGCCGGTCGCCAAACGGATACCTAGATGGTGAACAGGGTCAGGCATCTTCAAGACGCTTGGGCTGGCAGATTGATACGCTATGGCCCCATACTCTAAGCGTGTACGTATAAGACTTTTGTACACGTTCATCAGGCACTTCCTGTCACTGCCCCATGTTGTATGTGACAAAATTTTAACCAGGTTCATTGTTTTTAGGCATTTCTCTTTGAGGCGCTTTATGTGTGGAATGAAGGTTATTTTCGAGTCTAAGATGACGCCTAAAAATTTATGTTGTGTGGAAACTGGTATGTGTTGTCTGTGTAGTTTTACATTGGGCTCTGCAAATAGACCTCTTTTTTGTGTGAAAAGGGCACAGGAGCTTTTAAGGGGATTGAGTTTAAAGCCATTTTCGTCTGCCCATTTACACACTTTGTTCAAGCCGAGCTGGACATGCCGCTCACAAATTGCAAGGTTACGTGACTTGAAACCTAACTGCACATCATCTACGTATACCGAATAAAACATACCTTGCGGTATAGATAAGCTCAATGAATTCATTTTGACGATAAGAAGGGTACAGCTTAGTACCCCACCTTGCGGCACCCCAGTTTATTGTGTAAATGGCCTGGATAGAGCGTTGCCAACCCTAACACGAAAAGTACGGTGTGATAAGTAACTTTCAATTACACTAAGCATATTGCCTCGAACACCCATTTCCGATAGGTCTCGCAAAATCCCATATCGCCAAGTTGTGTCATATGCCTTTTCCATGTCTAGGAAAACAGAAAGAAAGAACTGCTTATGGACATAGGCGTCTCGAATGTTTGCCTCAATGCGCACGAGATGGTCAGCAGTCGACCGACCCTCTCTGAAGCCACATTGATAAGGGTCAAGAATTTTCTTCGATTCAAGGAAATGTAAAATACGACGGTTTATCATCTTCTCGAAGAGTTTGCATAAGCAACTTGTGAGGGCTATTGGACGGTAACTTGAAACGTCGGATGGGTCTTTACCCTGTTTCAAGACCGGGACTACGATGGATTCTTTCCATGAGGATGGGAGATATCCGGCAGCCCAAATAGAGTTGAAAAGCGCCAGAAGTGTCATCTGTGTGTCGGTGTGTAGGTTTTTGATCATTTCATACATGATTCTGTCAAATCCTGGTGCGGAGCTCATACATGTGCTCAAGGCAGCTCTAAGCTCGGCAATATTAAATGGACAGTTGTAGAGAAGATTTGGTCTGCATTTACGGTCTATTGGCTTACGTTCTGCTACTTTCTTGTATTTAAGGAATGATTCTGAGTAATTTAGGGAGCTTGATACACGCTCGAAGTGTAAGCCAAGGGCGTCGGCCTGGTTTTCCAAGGTATGCCCTTGGTCATCGACCAAAGGTAATTGGTTGATCTGCTGCCCTTTTAGCCTTCTCAGCCCATTCCAAACTTTAGCCTCCTGGGTGTAGGAATTGATGCCTGAGAGAAACCTCTCCCAGCTTGCTCTCCTAGCCTGCCGTCTCGTGCGCCTTCTTTGTGACTTTATATGTTTAAATGCAATGAGATTTTCCGCCGTTGGATATCGGCGCAGTCTACCCCATGCCTTATTTTGTCTCTTTCGTGCATCTCTGCAGTCTTCATTCCACCAAGGAACACGTCTCTTACATGATTGGCCGTTTGTTTGTGGAATAAACTTTTCCGCTGCACCAATAATAAAAGCAGTAAAATATGCTACGGCATCATCTATGCTAAAATCACGTATGAAATCTTGTGATAAGTAATTAGATTCTTTAAAATGCTTCCAATCAGCCAAGTTAAGTTTCCAACGAGGGACATGTGGTGGAATGTCGTGTTGTGTTAGTAGGTTAAGAGTAACCGGGAAGTGGTCACTCCCAAACGGATTTTGTATTACATTCCATTCTAAGTAAGGAAGAAGTGTGGAAGATCCAAGCGCTAAATCTATCGATGAATATGAATTATGCGCAACGTTATAGTAAGTAGGTGCTTTCTTATTAAATAGGCATACACCAGAAGTCACAAGAAAGCTTTCGATAAGTCGACCCCTCAAATCAGTCCGGGAATCTCCTCAAAGACTGTTATGAGCATTAATGTCTCCGACGACAAGAAAGGGTTCAGGAAGTTGTTTAATAAGGCCATAAAATTCTGTTTTGCTCAGGTGATAATTCGGAGGTATGTAGATGGAGCAGACGGCAACCAATTTGTTAAAAAGAATTGCTCGCACTGCAACTGCCTCGAGGGACGTCCGAAGGGGCAAGTGTCGGCAAGCAACAGTCTTGTCGACAATTATAGCTACACCACCGGATGAGGTGTTAGCCTCGTCACGGTCTTTGCGAAAAATAGCATATGACCGGAGAAAATTTGTCTGTGTAGCTTTTAAATGTGTTTCCTGTGCACACAGTACCTTTGGGTTAAGGTTGTGTAAGAGTTCTGTTATGTCATCAAGATTGTGGAGAAAACCTCTCACATTCCACTGTATAATTTGTGTATCCATTTTGAGAGAGTTATGTACTGTGTGTTCTGGAAAGGAAAGATTAGCTCACAGGACCCTTTCCGGGCGCCGTGATGCGCGTTTTGCTTTTGGAGCGGTCACGAGGATCGCGGCGCTCCTGAGGCGCTGACTGCGCCGTCTGGCTCGGAGTAGTGTCCATCGACTCCTGGGAGCCGCTGGACTTCCGCTCACTTGAGCGGGGTGTTTTCGGGGCAGGCCTTGCCTCGAAAAGCAGGACCTTGAAGGCCACCAACCCAGAGGTCGATGGGCCCTCCTTCAGAGACGGCGCAGCAGCGCTGGCTGCTGTCGCCTGGGGGGCTGGTGGCACAGCCGTGGCCACACTCTTTGTAGGCCCGGCCGATGCCCGAGTCTGCTGCAGCGTTGCCCCCTTTCGCGCCGCACCAGCATACCCTGCACTATGAAGAAAAGAAACGCGCTTGCGCGCTTCTCGGAAGGAAATTTTCTCCTTTACTTTGATTATCACAATCTCTTTTTCCTTTTTCCATGTCGGGCAAGAGCGGGAATATGTGGCGTGTTCGCCATCGCAGTTCACGCAATGGAGTGCAAGGTTACAGTTATCTGAGGGATGATCTTGTTCACCACACTTGGCACAGGTTTGTCGGCCTCGGCAGCTTTGCGAACCGTGACCATACCTTTGACATTTGAAGCATCTTCGTGGGTTAGGGATGTACGCCCTTGCTCGTATCTTTACATATCCAGCCTCGATTATCTCGGGCAGTTCACTTGTGCCAAAAGTCAGTATCAGGTGTTTGGTTGGAATTTCTTTGTTCTTACGTTTAATTTTTATTCTATGTACTTGGATGACGTTCTGGTCTTTCAAGCCCTCAAGAAGTTCTTCACTTAAGTTCATTAGGTCATCGTCTGATATCACTCCCTTGCACGTATTCAGTGATCGATGTGGTGTCACCGTGATTTGAGCATCACCAAATGCAACCAGATTTGAAATCTTTCCATACTGCAGCTTATCACGTACCTCAAGCAGGAGGTCGCCGCTAGGCATTTTTGTCACTTTGTAGCCACTACCCAATGCGTCCGTGATGCATTTGGCAACAATGAATGGTGAGATGGTTCTGACAGTCTTTCCAGGGTTCTCAGTATGTATAACATGGTATCGCGGGAAGTTTTCTTTGCGTTGGAGAAAAGGATTGAAGCTTTCTTCGGTGCGTCCTCTTTTGTATAGAGGACGATCAGGTAGCTTGGGGAAAGAAGATGCCATAAGATCTTAATTAATTTCGGCAGCGATGCCAGCCGCCCACCACCGAGCCCAACAAGGGGACGTTACAGGAGTCCCTGCAAGGGAAGTCCTGCAAACGCCAGCTGTACAGCATTGCTATAACCAAATATGACATAACCAAGACAGGTTAGCCACACAAGGTTAACCCTTGCCGCCTGGAAGGTTGGAAGTTAAGTGAATAGAAGACAGGAAAGATGGAAAAGTGAGAGAGAAAGACAAAAGGTTGAAGAGGGGGACAGGAAAAGGCGACTGCCGATTTCCTCCAGGTGGGTCAGTCTGGAGGTACCGTCTATGTGAAGCAGAGGCCGAAGAGGTGTGTTGCCTCCACCGGGGGGCCTTAAAGGTCCAAACACCTGGCATCGGCTCAACCTCCAGGACCCCCTTTCCCCAGACACGGCTAAGCCGCGCACGGCTACACGCGGGAGGGTACAACCCTCATGTGCTCGGGTCCGTGGTGGCGCAACTCACCAAACGCCTGCTGACGCAGACGCCCCTGCGGGCAATGTCGTGCACTTGCGAAGAAACTCCGCGCACAAAGTGCAATGGGTTTGATAAGGATTCTAGGGCTAAGGAAGCCTATTATTGATTGCCCGACACGTTGGATGTCGACGTGGGTCATGTTGACCAGGTTGATCGAATTGAAGGACTTTGCTAAAGACTTTCTCCCCCACAACGAGACCGCCAGTTGGACTGAGAGCATATGGGCAAAAGTAGAAATGCTCATAGAATTCCTTCAGCCGGCACAAGAAGCCACGAAAACTCTTCAGGCCGAACAATTGACAATCGGAGATTTCTATGGTGCATGGTTGACGTGTTCCATGAAGACAGCAACGATATCATCGCCACTGGCACAGGCCCTCGTTCAGTCAATGACTAAACGAGAGGGAAATCTCTGCAGTACGGATATCTTTTGTGCTGCACTGTACATGGACCGCCGCTATCGCGTTCTTCTGACGCCTGATCAAAAATATCGAGCGAGAATGCATCTGTGCAAAACCTGGAAGTGTGTTACAGGCCTTCAACAGAACCAGTGTAGCAGCTGCATTCCTGAGAGCACCGCTGCGCCAACTTCAGAGGAGCCAGAAGATGCCCTTGAGGCGTTTCTGAAAACGAAGGAAGCTGAGCCTGGCGCCCAATTGCTTTTGACAAGTGAGCTAGGATCAACGGACATCGCGCTCTTACTGGAAATGCTGGACAAGGAGCCGCGCCTTCCAAGAAGCACAAATGTGTTGAAATTTTGGGACGAGCGCAAAGAGCGGCAACCGGAGCTGTACATGTTAGCACAAGTGGCCCTTGGTGTGCCAGCCACACAAGTCAGCGTTGAGAGGGCATTTTCGGCAGTCAAGTTCGTTTTGTCAGAGCAGTGGTCTCGCTTATCGGCGAGTACATTTGATGACCTGCTGCTTCTGAAATCGTGTGCCTTGACGAAAATTCGGGATTCAAACTTCAGGAAAAATAAATACCAAGTTTTTGTTGTGTGCTTCGAAACTTTGTGCGACTTCCCTCATAGTCACATCGTGGCTTTGGGACGTAAAATCCCAACAATTATTATTGCATTTTATGTATTAGTTCAGTATTTATTGCTGTTTTTAAAAGATACTTTGAATATTAAGTATTTTGTTCATTTTCGTATTGCAAAAAAAAAAACGTTATGAACCGTTATGGAACGGTTTTTTTTTTGTTCCGGAACGAAAACGGAACGGAACTTTTTTCTGCGGAACGAAACGAAAACCGGAGCGAAAAACATTTCGCTCCGACACCCTGGCCGCAAGGCTCCGGGGAGGGAGGAGTGTTCTGCACCGCGGGCGCCTGCCCGCGCGGGTGCATCTTGAAAGCCATCCGTGGCGGGGGCAGAGTCCGCCATCGCTGCGTTCTCGCGTCTTAGTTCGCGTTGATGCGAGCGCCGGCACGAAGCTCAATTGGCTCGCTGCTGCTGCTGCGCTGACTCACTCCAGCGGCGTTCTGACACCGAGTTTCCGCGGTCATCGAGTGAGATGCGTTCATTGTTGTATGTGCGCGCGTGATACCATGCTTGTTAATTTAGTTAGTAGGCCTATGTTTACAAGCTTATGTGGCAGATTTAACTACTATCTTCACTTTGTATAGCTGTCCACTGATTTGCTATCAAAATCGATGCTTCGTCTTTCGGGCGAAACTGTGACTTCGTTTTTAATCACAGAAGGTTTTATTTTTTTACCGTGAGCACTCGCCGCGGAAAATCCCGCCCAATTAGAGCCTAACAGCTTCGCTGTAAAATAAAAGAGCTGTGGAACCGCCAGAAGGAAGCCGTGCTGAGGCCCGGCCAGCACGTTCCATAGCCTGATTCATATCAAATGGAAATGCTTTTTAACAATGTTATTGTGCAGCTAAAATACTTCTCAGGAACTGTTTCGTTTTTTTACTTCAATTGTGGCACGGAAGAAGAGCAGCGACTACAGAACCAAAATGTACAGGCATGCACTTCCAATTAATTTGTTTCCAGAAGAACACAACCTACATATAAGTATGCGCATAAGCACAATTAAATGCGATCTCCTAGAAAGTTATATTTATTGCTGCCGATCACATTAGAAGGTTGACTCATTATTCACTTACAATAGGTTCACTTAAAGTAGAAAATGCAAGATAACTTTCTGGGACATGGCTTTCGAATGTGTCTACGCGCACGTACTGTATACCTGTATATAGTATACAGTCTGTTCTGAAAATAAATCAGTTGGAAGTGTGCACCTGCTCATGTTGGGTATCTGGTCTCGTGGTGTGTAATAATTCTGGTTAAAAATCATGCTGCAGCCAGTCCAGTAACGTCCCACACGGCGTCGGTGAATACAGCGTCCTCTGTGTCGCCCGCGCTTCTGGCCATGTGCTGTGAGATGAGTGCTTGTCCATGCGTTGGTAGCCGGTCACCGGTTTGGTAACCCGCAACTGTACATCCTCCCATCGTGCGATCCTAAGGGTTAAGTTATGCGTGTCATGCATTTTGCCCGTATGTTCCCCTCCGAGTTGGAGAAGGAGGCTTCCTGCACGGGTGAAACAATGACGCCACTCGTGTCCGACCCTTCGGTCTGCTATGATGTCTCGCAGCGGTGGGAGGCCAGAATAGCAGTGTAGATCCTCGATTCGGGTATGGCGGGGAAGCCCTGTCACTACTTGTAAGCTTTTCCGCTAGAGTCTTTCGAGCTTTTCTTCTTGTGCCTTAGTGAGGTCGTAGCAAAGGTCCCCATAACAAGTACGGAACGTGAGGACGCCCGCGATCAGTGTGCGTGCCGTTTGTGTCCTATAGGACTCCGATGGCTCCGTAAGCAGTGAAGGGTTTGTTTTTACCTCGTCTCAAGTTGCCTCAGCCAGGCGGCTGCACCTTCCTTCTCGTGGATCGGGACGCCCAGAACCCTCACAAAGCTTTCTGATACCCTTTTGAGTCGCTGGCCTGTTGCAGTTGTACCTTGTCCGGCTCCACCGCTGTGCCTCCGGTGGGAATGCACTGAGTCTTCTCCGGGGATGCTTTCTTTGAGGTGGTTTTCAAGTAGTCAGCCAATACGTCCAAGGCCTGCTACATGGCCCTACACTGGTCGTCCATCGTCAGAGAGGGTCTTTGTCCACCGTGTTATGCGGTCGGCATATGTGGTATGTCTGACGCCGGAAATCTGCCGCAGGCGGACAGGCAACCTTCCCATTAAGAGGTTAAAAAGGGCAGGAGAGAGAATAGTGCGCTGCGGGACGCCCACACTGTTGGTGAAGGACGTTGCTTGTCGGTAGCAGCACCACTCTTCAAACGTATACAGTTCTCTGCTTCTACGAGGGCAGTGAAGACTGCTTCTTGCGTCACTGTGTCGAACGCCTTCCTTGTGTGCACTCCGTGATTGAACAGCGTGCAGATGACATTCGGGCTGGAAATTGGCTTTTACGTTCGCGCATCGTGGTTGACGCTCGCGCGTTCTGATTAAACAATTGCAAGGGTGTATGCCTGCCAATGTCTTTTCCAAGAAAACACACGTGCACTAATCAGCCCATGTGTCTGCTTTTTATAGTCTCCCTCGGGTGGAGGACGCCTCCCTTCGGAAACATGAGGCCTGGGGCCCAGTACCTAAAGACCCTATGTGCCCAAAGGGACCTATCGTCCGGCACAGACCCGAAGGCCTTATGAAGTGAACAAAGCCTCCGCGTCAGCAGCTGATGCTCGCCATACGTTGCATAGCTGTGTCAAGATACAAAACCCGCGCGCTGAAAAGGTCTTTCACGTGCCCGGGTGCAGGCAGACCAGACTGAATTAAAAACAGCGCCAGGAAACGGGACAAGAAGGTGAAACACATGCAAACATCATTTGTGTGTGTGTGTGTGTCTCACTCTCTTGTCCCATGTCTTGGCACGATTTCAAATTTCCAAATCATGTATCAACTAGCTCATCAGCCAACTCTCCTAAAAACCAGACTGCAAGCTGTTAATTATGAGCCATGAGTTCCACAAGCCACTAACACCGCATATTGATGAAGAAGGTCTGCACGCATTTATTAATGCCTTCAGCATTCTTAAGATATTAACCAAAGCTTCGTGTGCTGCTCACTAGCCGCTATCGCATGACAACTTGGTTCACTGGGTGTGGGCCCATTCCTGGCCAATGCCTCATAATAGGTGTGTACTCGAATAGAGAAGCCAGAGAAGGGTATTCAATTGCAGATGGAGTAAAGTGGGGCACGACTGTCTCGCTAATGTGGCGATCGCGGGAGCCCGCGTGTGGCTGACGCGTGGGCGCGATTCGCAGCAGCCGCCGCAGAGAGACCCCCCAGACGATGCGCGCTACTCTGGCGCCATCTCATAGCCATCGTCACCGCACTACGTTTTTTTTTCTCACCCTTTCGCCATACCCTCCCCCTCGGCTGCCGCCTCATGGTTCCGCTGCACCCTCGTCCTCCGCTTTCCTCCTCGCGTTTTTCATCCGCCGCGTCGTTCCGCGTTCGCTTTTATCTTTCGCTGTGCTCGTTCGCTCGGTTACACGGACGCTCGTCGCTCGAACGGGCGCCGAAGAGCTGTGCTCTAAAATAATTAACGTTCTTGTTATCTTCACCCTTTATGCTACCCCCCCCTACGCCTACATAATGCCCTGCATGGTATATAAATAAATAAAATGAATAAAGAAACGAGAACAACCTGATACTTGTGCGTGCACTGAGTGAATTTGGTTCTTGCCTCTTGCCCTAATTGAGCGCGCGCACTGAGCAAGGAGCGTTAGGCTACCTTCAAATCAAGAAGTCGGCAACAGAAATTCAAGAAGTCGGCTCCAGGGGTGCTATGCAGGATGCGCCGAGTTTGGCGAAACTCGGGATCTTCACGAGCTCTGGCGACGCCCCAAGATGAAAGAACTAATGGTAACAAGACAAAGTTTGTCCGTCGGCACGCCTCCACTTTCATTGGTTTATCTAGATTTACGCTGGGTGGCTTTCATCCCGTGGGCGTTGTCATATGGGCGGTCGACAAAGTGGGGCTCACGTGATGATACGGTCGGTGCATGGTCGTGCCTTATTTCACTTGTTTGTCGTTCTACCGAGTGTATTACAGACACAAGCAAGTTATAAAATAAATGCATTTAGGGCAATACTATTACTCCATTAACGTCGGTTATAAGCATTTTAAAGTGCACAAGATGTACACTGAATGTGTATTAGTATAACTCGTAGTTTAATACGTTTCCCGTTATACCACGAGGGGACGCTCGCCCTCTTTTTTTTCCTCCGGATTGGATTGCCGCAGCTCGCTACGTGCTTGCGCTAGCATTTCCTAGCTCAGATTGGTGTGGGCTTGGTTTTCGCACTTGGATTTCAACAGACCGCTCGTTGCTCATTCCTATAGAGTTTCTCACTATAACACAATAATAGTAATATAGTGCTAATATAGGCTAATATAGTCAGAAACTTTATGCTCATTCCCTTTCCTCTGGATTGAATTGGTGCGGCTCGCTACGTGCTTGCGCTCCCATTTCCGAGCACAGATTGGTGGGCGCCTGTTTTTCACACTGGGCTTTGAACAGATCGCTCGTTGCTCGCGCTAAAGTAAGGCAGCGAGACGAAGTGAGCGTCGGCTAGCGCAGAAGTGGTTTGCCGCGCATTTACCATGCAAGCAAACAGTAATGCTGGAAAGCACCCATACAAGGATCAGAAAACTACGCTTTATTTTCTTTTACTTTGTGATGCAACTTGATTCTGGGTAGCGCCGAGCGATGGCTTCTAACAACCGCAGGAAAGAGTCTTTATACTGGGTAGCCCGAGCGATCAATGGCTTATAACAAACGCAAGAAAGGTCTTTACAGCGCACGTGGCTGTTCACTGCCACCACATCCATCCCAAGTGGGACTCCAGCATCGGCGCAGTTACCCTGTACCCATCGCTGACGAGGTGGCGCTTCACTTTTTTTTCCCCATTAACATTCATTTTTTGCGTGCCAACGCCCGTGATGGGGTCCACAAAGTTCACGCTGTGGTTGACTGTATCCTAATGCAGATTGATGCATAGCCCCGTTAGCATTCACTAAATTTGGGATACAGTAGTATGCGGCCAATTCGTCAATATGAATAATGGTCCCCGGTTGAACATTGGCTGCAATAGTGGCGCCTAGCGTCGCCGCCTATCGTCGGTCGACCTTGAAAAGTCGCAGCAACCCTTTGGTCGCGCCGACCATGCCGAAGACCCATAGGCCACCATCTTTAACACCACTGTAGTTTTGAGCGCTCGGCGGAACGTTGTCGCCCGTCATTAGGCGGCCTCGATTGTACTTTTGCTCACCGCCAAGAAGGCACTCGTCAATTTACGCTATCTTCCCGGGGCCACTGAGCGGAGGTCGCACCAGCAGCTCGTCCCTCGCGACCTCACGGGGGTAGTTCCTCCAGTCGGCGACGCCGTTCTCCGATAGGGGAAATAAGTCGCCGATCACCTCCTTCAACAGCCATATATGTCTATGCTTTTGCTCACGCAGTACGTCAGACAAATCATTTGCCGCCTGGAGAGGTGATCGTGGGGACGGCCGAGGCAGTCCGTGTTGGCGAAGTAACTGCCTTCGCCTCTCTGCCCGTGCAGTGCAGCGGTACCGTGTAACAGCGAAAACTGCTTTCGGCAACTGTTGCACCAGAAGGCAGCCGGGCGTCCATTCTGAGTCTTCCTATATAATGTGACCACTACGCCTTCGCAGGTTGGTTGGTCCGCGTTGAACCCCAGGTGCTCGCAGGTGCCGCAGTGCTCCGATGACGCCACCGGTCCTGGCCTGGGGCTGGGGCGGGGTGGACGAACAGCGCTTCAAGTCGGAGAGAGCCGAAGCGATCGCACGAACTTTTCCTCCGCAGCCTAGTCACACCACTCTGTGCTCGGAAAGCATAATTTGCCCACCACGCTGTCTCCGCAGACGAGGGCCTTCGCCTAACTCGTCACACAGTCAGCGCACTGACGTTTTCTAAAGGCAAAAATGACGCTGAAACTCTACGTCCGTCATGTAGGCGAACGGGTCCAGACGGTCATATTGACGCTTGCTGCTGCTGGATGCGATGACACAGGCTGCTGCGGCCGCCGCCATGTTCGCGAGTTCAACTCGAGGGGGTTTCACGATGTACGATTTTGGCACGAGTTCGCCTCTCAATCAAAACCATAGGCCACGCCCCACGCGAGGCATGTAACTCTTGTGCGCGCGCCCACCACGGTTGGGCCACGCCCAACCTATTTTTCGGCAACGGCGACGTGGTGCGGAATTGAGAGGCATCAACACTCTTGACCGCTGTAAAACAGCGGTCAAGAAAACACGCACAACGCACTGTCATCGGCGATGTACTGAGAACCACTATCCAAAACAAAGCGTCGACTTTCGCTGGCTTATGCATATATCTTTTTGAGCTGTCATGGCCCCACAACACGGTTTCATTGCTTGCATTGTGGCGACTCAGTGCACAGCAAATTATTACCGTTACATCACTGTAGCTGCTTGCAAGGCGTCGATGCGCCGTGGTGGACGACGATGCTGAGCAGTGCGTACTGTTTTCCAACGCCAACGCATCGCAGCTGTCGTTTGAGGTGGCTGCTCTGTCATCGGTGATGTATCGGAGCCGCAGTGTCGCTAACATGGTCAGCGTCGAGAAACGCTCGGTTTTCTAGACCGAGTGCGATGGCATTTCTTCATCACAAGCACGGCACACTAAACTGTTGCAACACCTTCCTGCGTTCGAAGCCTAATTTCCTAACGGCACACAAGAGCCCTCAGCAGCCAAAATGCGACTGCTGGGCTGTCGTTAGGATATCCATCTGCGATCGGTCTTAGCTCAGCAGCC
>NC_051164.1:17276110-17530541 GCF_013339745.2 Dermacentor silvarum | reverse complement strand
TATTTATGTATTTATTTATGTATTATTTATTTATTTATGTTTTATTTATTTATTTATTTATTTTTATTTATTTATGCTATTTAAATTACCTTACAGGGCCAAAGACTGGGCATTGGGTACGGGAGCTTCAAAATTTTACATAGCCTAAAAAGCCTACAATTATAGAACATAAGAGCACTTTGTTATAATAATACAAGGAAGAATCAAGGTTACACAAACTCTAAAATCCTCAGATAAAAAAGAACAAAAAATGCATACCAGAAGCAACGCACACAAGAAGTTATTTAAAGAAATGCATGGTTATGTCGTGACGGATTTTTCTTTGTTAGCTTCAGCTACCAGGATATCGGGAAGGCCATTCCCCAAGCGGATGACACGTGGAAACGCAGATGATTAAAAGCGTCTGTTTTACCATAGATGCGTGTGAAGAAAGATTTATGTAATCTTCGTGGGGTGAATGGACAGACTTGGAGAACTATTGGTGATGGCTTGATCCGTGAACGTACTTGTGAAACAGCAATAAAAGTGCGACATCACGACGAGTGTTCGAAGAAGGAATTGATAAATTGTTTTTAATTTGCGTTACTTTCGTTGTAGTTGTAATGTTTGAGATGGATCGAGCGGCTCTATTCTGAACTGATTCTAGAATACGGTTAAATAAATGGAATGAGGGGACCATACTGAAGATACAAATTCAAGTTCAGGGCGAACAAATGTAATAGGCTAATGTGCGGACATTAGTCGGCGTCCTTACGGAGTTCCGGCGTAAATATCCCAAGGACCGGGAGGCATTTCCATATATCTTGTTGGTATGTGTAGTCCAGTAAATGTTTGATGCCAGGGTTGCGCCTAGATATTTGACGGAAGTAACACATACACAGGATTGTTATTAATATAGTATGATTGATCTTGTATTTTTTGACGTTATATTTGTTATGATATTTTTTTCGAGTGACAGTTGTTTCTAACAACCGGACTATAAAAGCGAGATGGCATGCTATCTTGTGGACAATTCTAAAGTTAGATTGGGTGGGCTGGAAGCGCAGAAGTTCTAATTTTATAGACCACATATTTGGTAATCGAAACTGAAGACAATTATGAAAACTTCTACTACCGATGAAGAAACACATTTGCCAATAACTGCTTGTTATTGCTTCATATTGCCGCGACGCTATCTGTGCCCAACCACGCTGACGACAAAGACGACGACCTCGAGCTTGCAAGCGAGGTGCTAGAGAAGACGAAGTTTTGAACTGAGCGCTTTGTCCTCATTGCCTCAATTAAATACCGCTCTTCGCTCTTGTCTCCAGTGAGCCGTGACACTGGTGGAGGTGCTGGGTATCGCATCCTCGCCTAATGATTGGGACGACTCCGGCGAGTAGCCCTGCATCCAGCCCTTCAAGACATCATCCACGCGTCGAGACACCTGTGCACCGCGCAAGCCGCCGCCTGCAAGGTCTGTGCCCGGAATTCGGTCTCTTGCAAGGAAGTTTGTCAGCGACCGCACCGACTCAGGAAATGGCGCTTGCAAGTACAACACAGGTGACTGTTCAGAACAATCTAGTCCCCAAAAGCTTCCGCGGTGACACGTATGAAGACGCCGAAGACTGGCTGGACCAGTACGAACGCGTGGCTAGGGTCAATCAGTGGCGTCCGGACCAGAAGCTTTCCAATGTGTACTTCGCTCTTGACGGTAGCGCAAGGACGTGGTTTCAAAACCGCGAGGCACATTTGACTACGTGGGACGAATTTTGCCGTCGGCTAATTGATACCTTCGGAAGCACTGATCGCCGAGATAATGCACAACGCCTTCTCGAGTTGCGCATTCAGAAACCCAACGAAAGTGTCTCCATGTTTGCCGAGGACATGTCTCGTTTGTTTCGCCGCGCGGATCCCAACATGCCTGATTCGAAGAAGCTGAGCCATCTCATGCGCGGCGTCAAAGAACAGCTATTCGCTGGTCTCGTGCGAAACCCGCCTACAACAGTGGAAGAATTTATTAAGGAAGCCACAGCAATTGAGCGGGCGCTCCAGCAGCGTAGCCGGCAAAACGAACGCCTAACTAACGATGCACCTGCAGGAGCCGCAGTTCTGGCAGTGACCGACGAGACCTCGCTGCGTCAGCTGATCAGAGACATTGTTCGCGAGGAGATTGCGAAGCAAACTGCGACACCGAAGGAGTTTACTGTTGCTTCGGTCGCTGAAGTTGTCCGCCAAGAAATCCGGCAAGCATTTGCATCTCCTGAGCCACTCCCTGAACCGTGTCCCGAGCCGCGCTTCGAGCCACGCTTCGAGCCACGCTACGAGCCACGCTACGAGCCACGCTTCGAGCCACGCTACGAGCCACGTGCATATAGCTACGCAGACGCTGTCCGTCGCCCTCTTTCTACCGTGCCAGTACAGCAGTACCACCAGCGGCCACCTACTGCTGCCTGGATACAGAGAGAGCATTTCAGGCGACCCCAGCTTCGCAGGACCGACGTATGGCGCACTGCTGATCGCCGACCATTGTGTTTTCACTGTGGCGAACCAGGGCACATTTATCGTTTTTGCCCTCATCGCCAGGGTGGCATCCAGGAAATGTCACCTGCTACTCCGCGACAGTTTCCAGAGAGAAATCCACGCTTCGACGACAGCATCACTCGGGAACAAGGCAGCTCAGCTAATCTCCGGTCGCGCTCGCCGTCTCCGTTACGCTATTCTTCGCCGGACCGTCGCAGTTTCGCCGACGTGGTAAGAGGCCGCTCTCCAAGCCCACGGCGGGGAAACTGAAATCAGCGACCTCCGGGGGAAGGTTGCAAGTCGTCGAACCGCCGAAAATCCCCCATTACTGAGCAAGGAGCAGAGCAACCCGGAGAAACGGAACACCGACGAATTTGTGAGTGCCGACCTACTCTTAACGATTGATGGACACGACGTGACAGCTTTGGTTGATACTGGCGCAGACTTTTCGATAATGAGTGAGCAGTTGGCAGACCGGCTTAAGAAAGTCAAAACGCAATGGACGGGCCCTCATATTCGAAATGCCGGGGGCCAGATAATGACACCTACAGGAAAATGTACTGCACGACTCCAGATAGGAAATACAGCTTTTGTCGCCTCTTTTATGATTTTAAAAGAGTGCTGCAGATCACTCATCCTTGGAATGGACTTCTTGCGGGAGTACGGCGCCGTGGTTAACATACGGGATGGCGAGATAACCTTATCGAACAGTATAGACACGAGCCACGACGACGAGCGCCAACGTACATCGTTACGTGTCACCGACGACGACGTCTGCATACCACCACTATCATGCAGTCTTGTCTCCGTCAGTTGCGGAGAACAGTTTGACAAGGACGGTGTAGCCGAACAATTAACTGCACTTCTGTTCCATCAAGGTGTTGCTATCGCTCGGGGTATCGTCAGCCTAATCGGTGGTCGCACAGAGGTACTACTGACAAATTTTACTAATGAACGCCGGCACATCAGTAAAGGCACCGCTGTGGCATACTTTGACGAAATTGACCACGTTCAATACTGCTTTGCTGTCAAAGAGGAATCAACCACCGATACGATGCCACATGCACCCGTCGTCGACGTTGACCCAGGTTTAGCGCCGCAACAGAAACAAAGTCTCAGGGAACTGCTTGACCATTTTAAGGACTGCTTCTCTACAACGTCCCGAGTGCGTCAAACACCACTGACGAAACACCGCATTATTACGGAGGAAACAGCAATACCCATCCGTCAGCATCCGTATCGCGTGGCTGAGAAAGAGCGTGAAGCAATACAGCAGCAAGTCAAGAAAATGCTAGAAGATGATGTCATCCAGCCGTCAAAAAGTCCTTGGGCGTCACCCGTGGTACTCGTTAAGAAGAAGGATGGTAGCCTGCGGTTTTGTATCGATTATCGCAAGCTCAATCGGATTACGAAAAAAGACGTGTATCCCTTACCACGCATCGACGATTCCCTCGACAGGCTACGGCATGCTCGGTACTTCTCGTCAATGGACTTAAAGAGTGGGTACTGGCAAATAGAGGTCGATGAACGGGATCGCGAAAAGACTGCTTTTGTGACGCCTGATGGGCTCTATGAATTCAAAGTTCTCCCTTTTGGTTTGTGCTCCGCCCCAGCCACGTTCCAAAGGCTAATGGATACCGTTCTCTCTGACCTTAAGTGGAAGACTTGCTTAGTGTACCTAGACGATGTGATTGTTTATTCTGCCACATTTGATGAACATCTCAGACGGCTACGGTTAGTTCTTCAAGCCATACGGTCCGCTGGGCTTACTTTAAAACCTGAAAAGTGTCACTTTGGCTATGAAGAACTGCAGTTTTTGGGTCACGTTGTAAGCCACACAGGTGTCAGACCTGATCCTGAGAAAATCGCAGCTGTCGCAAAGTTTTCAAGGCCTACGGACAAGAAGGCAGTCAGACGCTTCCTGGGCCTATGCGCATATTACCGGCGATTTATTGCGGGTTTTGCACGCATCGCCTCACCGCTGACTTGCCTAACCAGAGAAGATGTCGCGTTTGTGTGGGGCGAGGAGCAGGAGGCGGCATTTAACGAGTTGCAGCACCGTCTACAAACTCCACCTGTTCTTGCCCACTTTGACGTGGATGCGCCCACAATGATCCACACCGACGCCAGCAACGTGGGTCTAGGCGCCGTCCTTGTTCAGCGGCAAGACGGCGCTGAGCGAGTCATCGCTTACGCGAGTAGAACACTGTCACGTGCCGAATCGAACTACTCCACCACAGAGAAGGAATGCTTGGCTGTAGTATGGGCAGTTACCAAGTTCCGCCCGTACATATACGGCCGCCCATTTCAAGTCATAAGTGACCACCATTCTCTCTGTTGGTTGACCAACATGAAAGATCCATCTGCACGTTTGGCACGCTGGGCCCTACGGCTTCAAGAGTACGACATGACAGTGGTCTATAAATCGGGACGGCAGCACTTAGATGCTGACTGCCTTTCCAGATCGCCGATCGAGTCGTCAGGCGGAGATGATGAAGAATCCATAGGCTTTTTAGGAGTTGTTGATGCGGCCACCATCTCTCAACAACAACAAGAGGACCAGGAGCTCGCTTCTGTAATTGATTTCTTAGAAGGCCGCACCACAAACAAGCCTGGATTGTTCTCAAGGGACCTGTCATCATTCTGCATACGCAACAGTGTTCTTTTAGAAAGAACTTCTCTTCAACAGGGAACAGATATCTACTAGTCGTCCCTAAAACTCTCCGCAATGAAATATTGCAGGCCTGTCACGATGAAGCTACCTCAGGCCACCTCGGGTACACAAAAACATTAGCGCGGATCAAAGAGAAGTACTACTGGCCACGGCTTGCAGCACAGGTGAAGCACTACGTTCGAACGTGCCTTGACTGCCAGCGACGAAAAGTACCACCTGCGAAACCTGCCGGACTATTACATCCTGTTCCAGTGCCGGAAACGCCGTTTGCACAAATTGGGATGGACCTTTTGGGCCCATTCCCAATATCTGCCGCCGGAAATAAGTGGATCATAGTTGCGACAGACTACCTTACGCGATATGCAGAAACCAAGGCACTTCCGAGCAGCACAGCAGCCGAGGCCGCACAGTTCTTCATTGAAAACGTCGTCCTGAGGCACGGTGCTCCAGCGGTCATCGTAACCGACAGGGGAACCACGTTCACGGCTGAACTTTTGCGAACTGTACTAACGCTCAGTGGCACGGCACATAGAAGGACGACAGCCTATCACCCGCAAAGCAATGGACTTACGGAGCGCCTCAACAAGACTCTCGCAGACATGCTGTGCATGTATGTCGATGTGGACCACAAGAACTGGGACCAAATATTACCCTACGTCACGTTCGCTTATAACACGGCTCGGCAAGAAACAACAAAAATGACACCATTCAGTCTCCTCCACGGTCGAGAAGTGACTACAATGCTGGATGCTATGCTGCCTCATGATTCCAGCGATTCCGAGACTGACGCCGCAGATTTTACAGCGCGCGCCGAAGAAGCAAGACAGCTCGCGCGCGTTCGCATAACTGGCCAGCAAGAGCGAGATGCTCGACGTTACAATCAACACCATCGATGCGTCGTCTACCATCCCGGCCAAAGAGTCTGGGTTTGGACTCCCGTACGCCGCCGGGGCCTCGCGGAGAAACTTCTACGCCGATACTTCGGACCATACAAGGTTCTACGACGCCTTAGCGACGTCAACTATGAAGTTGTTCCTGACAGCCCATCCTGCTCGAGGCGCCGTATGAACCTGCCTGAGACTGTGCACGTGGTGCGCATGAAACCCTATGTTTCTGAATGACATGGGTACTCTCTGGTTTGCTGATCACCGGGTGCTACCCGCCGAGCATCGGGTCGATGCTCCTTATGGAGGGGGCAAATGCCGCGACGCTATCTGTGCCCAACCACGCTGACGACAAAGACGACGACCTCGAGCTTGCAAGCGAGGTGCTAGAGAAGACGAAGTTTTGAACTGAGCGCTTTGTCCTCATTGCCTCAATTAAATACCGCTCTTCGCTCTTGTCTCCAGTGAGCCGTGACAATATATAATAAGCAAATTTAAGAACACTATTGTAAGTTTTTGTCAGCTGATATTTCAAGAAAAAAAGGAAGAAATAGAAAGATGTCATGGCGCTAAAGAAATTATGCAGATTATGTAAAGACGCTTAGATAACACAATCACCGACATACAAGCTTTAAGGCATTTCCTGATTGCGATAGCCTGAAGTGAACAGTGTGTCACACGCGCAAAGTGATCGAAGCATGTGCCTGTACTTACTTTATCAACTATCTGTGGTGGTTTTCCTTCTTGTTTGGCTTTACCGAATTATTTGCGGCTTCTTGAACTTCGTATTTGGCGCCGTAAAACAATGCATTTTTTTTACTCAACGTCCGCGTTGTTTGCTTGTTCGTGTAGTCACATGTTTTCTTACGCTATTCACGCTACCCTAGCAGGCTGAGGGTAGCGTTCCACTTCTTGCACGAATAAAGAAAGTGCTTCGTTTTGTTAAATATGCGTGCTAGCTAGCTGGTATGAATCTTATACCGTTTGATATTGGAAGATTAAACACAGGGGACAGTAGCTTCAACCAAGGGGTAGAACATTAGACGCGCTTGGCAGCTGCAGGTACTGAAATGAAGTACTACAATTTTCGAGAGCTAGGCGAATGCCTTGGCTGTATTTTTGTTTAACGTAACCCTTCAAATTAATGAGATGTTTGCGAGAAATGTGTAAAAGCTTCTGGTGCCCATTTTCGGTCCGCGCTTAAGAAAATCCGTTTGGGGCAACAGCTTTTGTTGAATATGATTGATTGATATTGAGTAGGATTGATTGCGGCAGTTTTAGTAGAGTAAAATAAAGAAAACAGCTGCCTTCTTGTTCCTTTTTTTGCTGATGTTTTATTCAGAGCAAAGCTCCAACCTTTCGATGTGATCGCGACCAAAACGTTTCAACAGGATACAGCACGTGTCGATGCATAGCCTCGGTGAACCACGAGTGCTTCGCGGTGTATGCCTTTATTTCTGCGAGTTTCCTTTTCAGGCTGTCGACCATCATTTAATATTGAACGTTAGCAAATTCAATAATATTCTCTGCAAATTGCTTAAGGGGTGCTACGTGCGCTGCAAAAAATATCGATGGCGCACAGAACACGATCAAGCGCGGAATTTATTTACAGGGAAACGTTGCACTGACACTGCCGCACGCCCCAAACTCCATGCGAAACCCATGAAATCTGGTCCAATCTGCTATGAAAGTATGGAAATACGACTACCTGGCGTCGACATGACGAAAACGGAGATGCCGATCACGTGATGACAAAAGGTTGCAATTCGAGCATATCGAGCTGATACTTCTAAAGAACAAATAGAAGAAAGAAAAAGGGACATAAGATGGCCTTAGATAACTTAGGCGGCCTATATAAAGAGGCTTATATCGGACGAGAACTTTCTGTGGCAGCGCAGCCAAAGCTACGCGCACCCTCTCACTTGTGTTACTACGCCAGGTAGTACCGACGTTTTGCTGGCGGTTTACAGGACCGAGGAAAACCAGACCAAAAAGCTACAATAGGAATAGCGAGCAACTAAAATTTATTTCTCAAGCAATATTTTTACTTGTTATGAAATGAATCTCGAGCAAAAAGATAAATGAGCGATGTTGTTTGTTTCATGGTACGTAGCTTCTAGTTGCTTACAATTGCGGACTACATGTTTATACGCAGTAAAATGTCAAGGGCACTTGGGTATCCCTACGCCGATCAATGCGAAAGTACTGCGACGTCTTCCCGACGACGACTTGTTTTACGAAACGTAGTGATATTGTTTTCACGTTGCCTTGCATCATTTCTCGAATCACTTGCCTCGGCCTCGTTAGGGTACTGCCCAACGTTAGCGCATGTCCAACGGAGCCGGTTGCAGCTACTAAATGAGAAGTTGAAGATTCGTCCACCGGAGCGCACGACCGAACTCGCCGAAATCACCGCACCCACCATGGAAGTGCCGCGGCGCACGGCACTATACAAGGAGTCCCACGGAAATTTGGCCAAACATTGAAACTATGCAAATGCCACGTAGCCAGACAGAACCAAGGTAACGTTGTTTGCCGTAGCTTACGTCGATGGAAAGCGTCGCTGAGAAAATTGTAGAGCGACATGAAAAACTCCCGACACACCTTTCTGTTGCTCAATACGTGCTACATAAAAGTGTTTTTGCGGGCGTGAAAGAAGCCCACGAATACACGCAAAATTACCGCGAGGCTGGCCGCTCGAGGCACTCGCGAGTTTTTCATGTTGCTCTACAATTTTCCGAAGTAGTTGATTAATAAATAATTCAGGCAAATCATGCAATTAGGCATAATGCAAAAATTGTCGGAGTATCTCCAAGAGACGGCAAACAGTATTGCCTTGCTTCTGTCCAGCTGCACGGCAGTTGCATATTTTTAATGTTTCATAAAAGTTACGTGGGACATCCGGTATGTAGAACAGCCACCAGCACGGTCTGTCTCTGTGACCAAGTGACTTTTCGTACCATCTCTGTCGAAGGTTCGTCCGTCGGAGCGCACGACAGAACTCACCGACATCACCTCACCGAGTGGCAGTGGACCAGTACCGCCAGCGCCTTCACCGAGGGAGGTGCAGTAGGGGAACGCTGGCAAGATGAGCGGCATCGGAGCAATGGCGTGAACGCGTCTCTCTGACCACGTGACTTGTTGTATCATCTGCGGCCACGCCGCGGCATTTTCCGCTTCGTGAGCCATATAATGCGTTCGCACTAAAATGTGTTCTTCGGCTACGTGGCTTTCGCTGCGCTGCCGCAGAAAGTTGTCGCGGGGTATAGTTAAGCCTTTTTACGCAAGCAGACACATCAGTGCTGTAATTTTGATAGTTCAAGTGAAAGAAGTCACAACAGCAAAGTAATCGACGAATAAAGCCGTCTTACGAGCTCGCAATGCCGCGAACAGTCGACGTCTAGTCTCGCTGGACTGCTCCAACCATTGCGTGTCCCGCCGCACCCATCGGTATTGACTTTTATGGGCCATCTTATTCTTCCGTTACGCAGTTACTTTTCAACTTTAGCTGCCATAGACCACCTGCCTAGTAATGCTCAGACCCTTAAATTGTACTCCGCCAGGTCCACGGGATTCCCCAGTATCTTTCTGCGCAACACATTCTTCCGCCACGGGCACTCGTTTCTTCGTAATCGCCGCAATAATTTTTGTTCAAGCTTATTACTGACGTTCTTTTTCCTTATAATGGAGTACACAAAAAGACCTTCACCTACTACTCCAAGACCAAAGGCTTGACTGAGTTATTTCACGACACACTGTGCGATGTAATCACTATGTACACCCGTGAGCAAAAGTATACGGACCACAGGCTCACCGAAAGAACTGAATTTCTTCGTAATTAACAATCATAAACTGGAATAATTGGGTACACTGAAAATATCGCAATGCCAAGTTTGGACTGTAGTCCTCAATTTCAAGTTACGTTCACAAGCAGAGAAAAAAATCGACTTTATTGCGCAACCCCTGGTCCGTATGCTTTTGCTCACGGGTGTACATCCGGCCCGATCACACAAACTAGGAAGACATCCTTCCAATTCTAACATTTCCTTACAATAGCGCCGTACAAAATATTACTGGCTTTTCTCTGTGTTTCCTAGTCTACGGACGTTCGCGTTATTCTGCCCTTGATGCAACTTTCTTCTTTGTTTCAGTTCAAACTACAGCTCTTCTCAGGAACTTGTGTATTTCAAGACTCGCCAAGTGCCACCGACTCGTCGTTTATAATAATAAACATAGCCAAAAAGACCACACCGTTTCTATTTTACGAATAGGAACTGATTTCGTTGCGTATGGTTTCGGCCTGCTAAATAGGTGTCAAACTTTGACGAAATTAGCGTCCTTTACCTTGGCAAGATAATGTTGTCGAGAAGCTATAGTGACCTATTGCGCGACGCTGGCAGCACCGCTACTGCTACACATCCTGACCTCACTTCGAAGTCTTGCTCTAGACGTGTGTGTGCTCGTCGTCTTTGTGTGAATAGTTTGTCAGCCATTTTTGTTTAGGTTGTTTGAGCTCCTCATGCAAGCTTCTTGCCTGAACTATTTCGTTTCTCCTATCTGTGTCTTACAGAACTTCGCTGGCGTACGAGAAAAATTGTCGATGATTCCCGCTTGAAACTGTTCAATCTGCATGTGTCCTCCGACTGACGCGCGGCCAGGCCAGCCACTTTCGCCCAGGACGGAAAATAGAAGAAGAATTAAATGCTGTTTTTTTACGTGCCAAATCAACGATGTAATTATGAGGCCCGCCTTAGTGGAGGACTAAAGATTATTTTGACCTTCTGTGATTCCTTAACGTGCACCTAAATCTAAGCACAAGGGTGCTTTTTGTTTCGCGCCTTTGAAAATTCGGCCATCGCAGCCGGGAATCAAACCCGAAACCTCTAGCTTGGCAGTGCAACGCCAGAGCAACAGGGCTACCGTGGTGCGCCGCATTAAACGTTTGAGCACCCTAGATGGGCATACTCCCTCATGAGTCCACTCACTAAGAAGAAGTTAACTTAGACAGGCACTCTCACTCAGACAGTGAATCTGGCCTCCGTATGGTAAAAGGCTGCTCTACTCAACACTCCAGCTCAGCTCAAGAGCGCAGATGGGAGTGCTGCCCCTCAACATCAGAAGTCACTGCGCTTCATTGAGAGTGCATCACTGCTGTTGAGAAACGTGCTGTCCTCTTCAGTCCAGGGGCGGTGGTGTCCTCGACTCGGTACAGTGGAAGAAGAGTTTCGAGTCAGATAGTTTCATAATACAGCGGTATGTCTCAGAGAGCGCAATAAGGGATTCCTAGTAGTGTGAGCCTGAGTAAGCGGAAGCGAAGCTAAGTGGGCGTGAATTTGAGAATGAGTGAAGCAATTTGAGTGCTAGAAGTGTGAATTTGAGTGAGTCGATGTGAGTCTGAGTGTGTATCTGGGTCTGAGCTAGTCGAACTTAGTACGACTGTGTAGGATTCTCACTGAGTAAAATGGAGGTTATGTGAGTCTGCGTGTGCTCAAGTACGCCTGAATCCTATTTGGTCAGAAAACTACATGCAAGTATGACTTCATCTTATTTTGCGGAAATCTAGCAGTGCCAACGACTGTTGTCTGTTAAAAATTCACAGGAGTGCACGTTATTCCCTAATGCGAAATTTGAGCGCAGCTCTATACGTGTTTTCATTTCTCGATATATTGGCTGGCGCGGACAATAAATCTCGTGCGGCACGTTGCAAATGGAGCGAAGCGTGGCACGACTGCGTCGCTAATCGGCAGATCGCGAGGCAGTCGTGATCCGAATCGTGCCCACGCATCACCAATGGGTGACGCGTGGGCGCGATTCACAGCAGCAGCCGCAGAGACCTCCGCTCATGCAGCGCTTTGTTTCCATGTATGGTATCGGTGGCGTCAACGGTGAACAGTGGACAGTGGACGCGCGCTTCTCTGGTTCCATCTTGTAGCCATCGTCACCGGCGAGCCCATCTAGCGCGGCACCACGCCTTTCTTCTCAAGCTTTCGCCATGCCCCCTTCCTGCGCTTTCCGTCTCAAGGCACCCCTCTGCTCCTCTTTCCTCCTCGCGCTCTCTTCGCCATCGCAGTCTTTACACTCCCACTGCGCTCCGCTATTTCATGCTTCACGCTGCTCGTTCGTTCGACTACGACGCCCTGCAGGAAACGCTCCCCCAGGTTTTGGCACCATTTTGTAGAAGCCCGCGATGGACCACACAGGAAGAGCGGTCGATGAGCAAACATGGAGTTTTAATGGAACAACAGTGACGTTGATGATGGTGGCCGCAGGTGAGCGAGGAACAAGTTTCTACAGGGTCTAAGAGCTGCGCTCTAAAACAGTGATCCTGAAAGAGGATGTGAACAGTGTCTTTGCGTCCAAAAATCGAATTCTGCACGTACAAGGTGCCAATATAAGGTACAAGTATAACGTGCGTTAAGGGAAATGAAGAGAGGTGTGGATCAGATAGCAAACGGGGATAGCCGATATTCTAATTGAAATTAAGAGAAAAAAAATTAGCGCAGCTTGCACTAGTGGCGCAATTAACGCTAAAGAAACAGCGGAGCTGATAGGCACCTAGCACTACCAAGTCATCCCCTGCATTTTCCGGAATTTACTGATTATTGGACAATTATCGGGTACATATTGATTGGCTATCGATTGGCTATCGCAAGATTGGCCATGTATTAGGGCTAGGCTAAGCACTACCAAGTGATCCCCAGCATTTTCCGGAATTTATTGATTATTGATTGATTACCTATCGATTGGCTATCACAAGGCATTGGCCACGTATTTGAGCTAGGGCAAGCACTACCAAGTCATCTCCGACATTTCCCGGAATTTATTGTATATTGATCGATTATCGATTAGCTATTGATTGCCCATCAATTGGCTATCGCAAATATTGGCAACGTATTTGGGCTAGACTTAAACACCTTCGTTAATTCACAGGGGTATATGCCATTGCGCTTGTACCCTTTCCGCCCACATTTTTTAATTCACAGGGGTATATGCCATTGCGCTTGTACCCTTTCCGCCCACATTTTCTGTTTGCTTTCCACGGACCGACGGTCGGCTTAAACAGCTCCGCTGTTAAAAAATGGAGCTTGGCAGGCCATGTATTGCGTAGGATGGATAACCGGTGGACCATTAGAGTTACAGAATGAATACCAAAAGAAGGGAAGCGCAGTCGAGGACGGCAGAAGGCTAGGTTGGGTTATGAAGCTAGGAAATTTGCAGGTGCAAGTTGGAATCAGCTCGCACAACACCGGGATAATTGGAGATTGCAAGGAGAGTCCTTCATCCTGCAGTGGACATAAACATTGATGATGATGATGAAGGTTCCAAGACCAAAATTGAATTGTGTTAGCCTTTGCGAACTAGGAGCATTATGTGTAAGCACCTTATGTTAGAGTTAATGTTGTTACGTATATAACAATTTCCGCATGGCGTTCTTATTAAGACAGATAGCATTGAAGGAAACGGCAGGGAGTCCGGCCAGGCTGTGTTGATGCTTCGTCCAGTTTCGGAGTTGATGAGGTTCTTTTTCTTCTTTACTTCACTGTACATTACCCCCGGCTGAAAAAGCATCGTCATTACACGTCAAACGGTACCACCAGAAAGAGCGCGGTTGGGCTTTAGCCGTTCGGCATGAAAGACGCCGTAGGAGACATATTTGATGTTGGTCATTTGACGTAGAACGCAGTAGGGGCCCTTGTAGCCTGGAAGGAGTTTTTTCGAGGGCCCCACTCAGTGGAAAGAGGACCAAAGTAGCACAGAAGAACATGGTTAAAATTATGCGTCCCGGTGCCGGTGATTGTAAAAACAATTTAATTTGGTTCCCTTGGGACGCCAACAAACTAGCACAGGTAAGTTGTCACGCGTGTTGAGCATGAGCGATAGCGTCGTGCGTCGCGTAATGAGTAGCCAGGGCGATTCATCTGTTCTGGAAGCTGGGCTGGGGGAAAGGGCCAAGGAGACCGAAACCCTCTCGAAAGAATGGCCCGGCGGCAATATCGAGAGGCTGAAGGTACCTCGAATGGTACCCACTGTCTTGAGCAATGCTTGTAAGCCATGCGTGCGCATGCGCCACTGCCAGTGAAACGAACCATAGATAATGACCACACGTTGTTATCATACAGCTTGCTATATATATATATATATATATATATATATATATATATATATATATATATTTATATTTATATATAGCGGGAAAACCGGATCAGCCGCTCACCATCGCCCCAGCGCCGTCAGTCCCGCTCGCCCCAACCTCGCCGCTCTCGGTCTCCCTTTGGCCGCCTCTCGGAAAACTAGCCAGTGCAGCCCCCGGAGGTGACGCTGCATTTACGACCCGGCCTGAAAATCCTCTGATTGTCCCTATACCCGATGCAACCTTCTTGCAGTTCTGGTTGATGGTGTGGCAGTTACCGCTCTTGTTGATACCGGCGCACAAATTTCTGTAATGAGCTCGAGCCTCTGGCGCCGCCTCCAGAAAGTCCTGACGCCCGCGACTTCACCTACCGTCCGAGTAGCCGACGGGAGTACACCTGCCGTACTTGGAATGTGCACTGCACGCATCACTATTTCTGGTCGCCACACATCTGTTCTTTTTGCTGTTCTAGAACAGTGCCCCCATGACCTCATCTTGGGAATCGACTTTCTGTCCACTCACGCTGCCCTTATCGACTGCTCCGCGGGCCTTCTCCGGCTAGAACTTCCTTCGTGCCCCGACAACGTTGATGCCGGCCCACCCCGGCTACGCTCCGTCGAGTTTCTTCGACTGCCTCCGCAAGCCGCAATATACGTCCAGCTGTCAGCATTTCCGCCCCTACCCGACGGCGACTACGTTGCCTGCCCTATTCCTGAGGTCGCCATGACACGCAACGTCGCGCTACCCTATACGGTGGTGACAGTTAGAAACAACAGCACCGCCTTTCCCATCCTCAATTTTGGCTACTCGACGCAAGTTCTTCCTCGTGGCATATCACTCGCTCATCTGACCCCATTGGCCGGCCACACGGTTTCTGCCTTGACCACAGAACCTCCACCGGATTTTTCACCACCGTCATCGCAGTCAGGTTCGTCCTGCGACCACTTCGCCCGCATGATATCAGGAGACCTCGCTCCGGCACAGTCCGCTGCCCTTCGCCGCGTGCTGGTTTCCTACCAGGATATCTTTGACTTTGGCGACCGTCCTTTGGGCCAGACTTCCGTCGTCACCCACCGCATTCATACCGGCGATGCGAGTCCTATTCACCGACGGCCTTACCGTGTGTCAGCTCCGGAGCGTGCTGTCATCCAACAGGAAGTGGAGAAAATGCTGGGCAAAGGCATAATTGAACCCTCATGCAGTCCTTGGGCCTCTCCCGTCGTACTCGTGAAAAAGAAGGACAATAGCTGGAGATTCTGTGTAGACTACCGCCACCTTAACCAGATTACCAAGAAGGATGTGTATCCTCTCCCGCGTATTGATGACGCGCTGGACTGCTTGCACGGCGCCAGATATTTCTCTTCCATCGACCTGCGCTCAGGATACTGGCAAATCGCTGTGGACGACCAAGACCGCGAGAAGACCGCCTTCGTGACTCCTGATGGCCTCTATCAATTTAAAGTGATGCCTTTTGGCCTATGTAACGCCCCTGCTACTTTCGAGCGCATGATGGACTCTCTTCTTCGAGGCATCAAGTGGTCCTTATGCCTTTGCTACCTGGACCATGTTATCGTTTTTTCGACTACGTTTGAGAGCCATCTCACTCGCCTGTCCACCGTCCTTGATGTTTTTCGCCGCGCTCGTCTTCAGCTTAACTCGTCGAAATGTTGCTTTGGGCACCGTCCAATCTGCGTTCTCGGCCACCTTGTTGACGCTGCAGGCGTGCAGCCAGACCCTGACAAAGTCCGCGCGGTTAGTCAGTTCCCTACTCCACGGTCGGCCAAGGATGTCCGCAGTTTTCTTGGCCTGTGTTCATACTTCCGTCGTTTTGTCCAGAACTTCGCGGAAGTGGCCCGCCCTCTAACTGGCCTACTCAAGAAGGACGTCGTTTTCACTTGGGGTCGTGACCAAGCGGACGCCTTTTCATCGCTCGTTGCCATCCTAACGAACTCACCTGTTCTAGCACATTTCGACCCGTCAGCCAGCACGGACGTTCGTACCGACGCCAGTGGCCATAGGCGCCGTCCTTGCACAACAGCAGCACGGCCTCCACCGCGTGGTCGCCTATGCAAGCCGCCTTCTGTCGCCATCGGAGCAAAATTACTCTATCACAGAACGCGAGTGCTTAGCACTCGTCTGGGCCATCGCAAAATTCCGTCCGTACCTGTATGGCAGGCACTTTTCAGTTATTACAGACCACCATGCGCTTTGCTGGCTCTCCTCGCTCAAGGATCCCACTGGTCGCCTTGGCCGTTGGGCACTCCGCTTGCAAGAGTACTCATTTTCTGTTTTCTACAAATCTGGACGGCTTCACCAAGACGCTGACTGCTTGTCACGATACCCGGTCGATCCCCCTGATACACTGGAAGATGAATCTGACACCTTTGTTCTGGCCATTACAGACTTCGCCCACATAGCTGATGAACAGCGCCGCGACTCATCTTTGCGGCCTATTATAGACGGTCTCAACTCGCCGCACCCTGACCCTTCCCTACGGATGTTTGCGCTCCACAATGACACCTTACACCGCTACAACGCCCGGCCTGACGGCGCTGAGCTCTTGCTTGTTGTCCCCGCGCATCTTCGCTCTACTGTTTTGCGCCAGCTTCACGATGCACCGACGGCCGGACACCTAGGCGTGTCACGCACGTATGATCGCATCCGTAGGCGCTTCTTTTGGCCTGGTCTCTACCGTTCTGTGCGACAGTACGTTGCGGCTTGTGACCACTGCCAGCGACGCAAGACTCCTGCCCTACTGCCTGCTGGCAACCTTCAGCCCCTCGACATCCCTGATGAACCATTTTTCCGGGTGGGACTCGATCTTCTAGGGCCTTTTCCCATGTCAACCACTGGCAATAGATGGGTTGCAGTCGCTACTGACTACGCAACGCGGTACGCTGTTACACGAGCACTTCCCACCAGCTGTGCTACAGATGTAGCCGATTTCCTTCTTCACGACGTCATCCTGCGCCACGGTGCTCCTCGTCAGTTAATCACGGACCGCGGCCGCTGCTTCCTGTCTAAAGTGGTCGACGACATTCTTCGTTCTTGCAAGACCAATCACAAGTTCACCACTGCGTACCATCCACAGACAAACGGTCTTACTGAACGCCTCAACCGTACTCTCACAGATATGCTTGCTATGTACGTGTCTGAGGACCACCGAGACTGGGACATTAACTTGCCTTTTGTGACCTTCGCCTACAACTCTTCTCGTCACGACACAGCTGGCTATTCACCTTTTTATCTACTGTTTGGCTACGACCCACCATTACCTATGGACACCATACTTCATGCTCACGCAGACACATCCTCTGCCTATGCTCGTGATGCTCTTGCCCGTGCTGACATCGCCCGTCAGGTTGCCCGCGATCGCTTGTCGGCTTCACAGGTCAAACAAAAATGTCTCTATGACCGCCGACACCGGGAGGTGAACTTCCCTCCAGGATCGCTCGTCTTGCTGTGGTTCCCGTCACGTCGCGTTGGCCTATGCGAAAAACTTCTCTCCCGTTATGCTGGCCCTTACCGCGTCGTACGCAAAGTCACTAATGTGACCTATGAAATCGCACCGCTAAATCCTACGTCGGCCTCTGCAACAATCGCGAGTGACATAGTCCATGTCTCCCGTCTAAAACCGTACCACTCTCAGCCCGGGCCCTAATTGCACCGGGACGGTGCTTCTGCCGCCGGCGGGTAATGTCACGAGCGGCGATCCTGTGGTCGGTGCTTGGACGATGACGACGACGACGGGTGGTTTTTCTGGTGTGCACGCGCTCCCCTAAACGATTGCTGCAGCGTTGTGCGCCTTACCCTGTAAATATATCCATTCTATATATATTCTCCCCGTAACAATATATATATATATATTGTACTGAAGGGACTGGGCCATGGTGCTGGTGAAGGAAGAAGAAGACAAGCAACGCTTGCTCGCCCGCATCGCCATAGCTCCTTTTTGACTTGTTTCAGTCTGCCGTTCTAACGCCAGATCGAGTGTTGCAAGGAAAACATCCCCATTGCATCTGGTGGAGGTGCTGGGTTTCTCTTCCACATCCTGGAACTCCGCAGTCGGACGCTACCAAGAGCTCCTGCGATGAATGATCCCGGACCGTCCCAGGCTGCTGCTCCCGTACCCCCGACCATTGTCTGCCCTGGCGTCGTCCGGCAGCGTGATCCTGCTATCTTTAGCGGAGCAGAGGACCTCGACGTCGAGGACTGGCTCGCCGAATACGCCCGTGTGAGCGCATATAATAAGTGGTCCGACCGCGACAAGCTCACTAATGTAGGCTTTTATTTGACGGGCGTGGCAAACCTCTGGTTCAGAAATCATGAAACCAGTTTTACCACCTGGTCCGCTTTTGCAAGCACTTTGACTGAGGTTTTCGGCCGTCCCGCCGTTCGCCGCCTTCGTGCTGAGCAGCGATTGCGTGGTCGCGTTCAACGCACTGACGAGAGCTTTACCAGCTACATTGAAGACGTGCTCTCGCTCTGCCGGCGCGTCAACTCATCCATGGACGAAGCTGACAAGATCAAGCACGTCATGAAAGGCGTCGATGACCACGCCTTCCAGATGCTCGTCGCCAAGAGTCCCCAGACCGTTGCCGAGGTAATTCAGCTCTGTCAGGAGTACGACGAGCTGATCAAGCAGCGTGCCACAACACGTTGTGCTGCTCAGCAGGATACCGCGGATCTCGCTCCCTTGGATTTTAGCCGCGACGCTGCCGACATTTCTGCTTTAATGCCGCAAATACTGCAGCTAAATTTGAAGAAATGCCACTTCGGCGCTCGAAAGCTTACTATCCTCGGTCATGTGGTCTCAAAAGACGGCATCCTCCCGGACCCTACGAAACTTAGTGCTGTATCCGCGTTCCCCAAACCAACTACCCTGAAAGAGCTTCGCAGCTTCATCGGCTTATGCTCCTATTTCCGCCGCTTCGTCCGCAATTTTGCCTCCATAATCGCCCCCTTGACCGCGCTTCTTACCGGCCGTTCCGAGCTACCGGACTGGTCCCCGGCATGTGACGACGCATTTCAAGAATTGCGCCGCCTTCTCACTTCACCGCCAGTACTGCGCCACTTCGATCCCTCTGCTCCAACTGAGATTCACACGGACGCTAGTGGTGTCGGGCTAGGTGCTGTTCTTGCACAGCGCAAGAATGGCTTCGATGAGTACGTCGTAGCGTATGCCAGCCGCACCCTTACCAAAGCTGAGGCGAACTACTCCGTTACTGAAAAGGAATGTTTGGCCATTATTTGGGCTATCGCAAAATTTCGACCTTACGTGTATGGGCGCCCTTTTGACATCGTGACCGACCATCATGCCCTATGCTGGTTGTCTTCACTCAAAGATCCAACTGGTCGGCTCGCTCGTTGGGCATTACGCCTACAAGAATACGACATCCGTGTTGTTTATCGCTCCGGCCGCAAGCATTCAGACGCAGACGCTCTTTCCCGGTCACCCCTGTCACCTGATCCTATCTGCTCATCGATTTCCGCCTGCGGTGCCTTCGCCCTCAACATTTCCGACATGCCATCAGAGCAGCGCAAGGACCCATGGATCTGTTCGCTTCTCGACTTCCTGTCTAGCCGGTCGCCAGCGCCGATCTCTCGGACGCTCCGTCGCCAAGCCACGCACTTTATTATTCGGGATCACCTCCTCTACCGGCGCAACTACAACTCCAGCGGTCGCAAGTGGTTGCTTGTTATTCCCCGACATCTCCGCTCCGACATCTGCGCCACGTTCCACGATGACCCACAATGCGGCCACGCTGGGGTATTGAAGACATACTCTCGCCTCCAGGTTCGGTACTATTGGCGCGGTATGTATCGTTTCGTTCGCCAGTATGTCCGGTCATGCCCCCTGTGCCAACGCCGCAAGACGCCTCCTAAACTTGCTGCCGGTCCCTTGCAGCCTTTACCATGCCCCGCTCGAGCGTTCGACCGCGTCGGCGTTGACCTATACGGTCCGCTTCCCAGCACTCCCAGCGGCAACCGCTGGGTTATTGTTGCTATTGACCACCTTACGCGGTACGCTGAAACTTCAGCCCTGTCATCTGCCACGGCAAAAGACGTTGCTCGTTTTATCCTTCAGAACCTGGTATTACGGCATGGAGCACCTCGAGAATTACTGAGCGACCGCGGTCGCGTTTTCCTCTCTGACGCCATTACAGCGTTGCTAAAGGAGTGTCGCATCATTCACCGCACTACCACGGCATACCATCCCCAAACTAATGGCATGACAGAGCGTTTTAATCGCACCCTTGGCGACATGTTGGCCATGTATGTTTCCTCTGACCACTCGAATTGGGATCGGATTCTGCCTTTCGTAACGTACGCATATAATACTGCAACGCAAAGCACCACTGGATTTTCACCTTTCTTTCTTCTTTACGGACACGAACCTTCCTGCACAATGGACACAATTCTACCCTACCGGCCGGATGCTTCGGAGTCGACGACTGTTTCACGAGCGGCTGCATACGCGGAAGAATGTCGCCAGCTCGCTCGCTCGTTCACATCCCAGGACCAGTGGCGCCAAAAGCATCGCCACGACACGTCCACTACAGCTACGTCCTTTACTCCCGGCTCGCTGGTCTGGTTGTGGGTGCCGTCTACTCCACCGGGCCTTTCCTCCAAACTGCATTCCAAGTACCATGGTCCCTATCGGGTACTGCGACAAACATCCGCAGTCAACTACCTCATCGAGCCGAAGGACGCGTCTTCCGACCAGCGTCGTCGCGGCCAGGAAATTGTCCACGTCTCCCGCCTAAAGCAGTGCCACGACCCCCCTGTCTTCTCCTGCCCCTAGGTCGCCAGGATGGCTCCTCTTTTGGTGGGGAGTGATTGTACTGAAGGGACTGGGCCATGGTGCTGGTGAAGGAAGAAGAAGACAAGCAACGCTTGCTCGCCCGCATCGCCATAGCTCCTTTTGACTTGTTTCAGTCTGCCGTTCTAACGCCAGATCGAGTGTTGCAAGGAAAACATCCCCATTGCAATATATATATATATATATATATATATATATATATACATTCGTCGTATGAATAAACGCTCTTTTTGTTACTGGCTTCCACTCGTCACACTCGTCACTGATACATGGTGTCAGAAGTGGGCGCGTCGCTCCGCGGCGTAGATGTAATCGGCCCACGAACAGCAAGCAGCAACCGGTGAATGCGATTCAAAGCCAGGACATGGAACTTCTCAAGGCACCAGAACCCTTGCTGCTATCCGGAAGCACGGCAAAGAACTGGGAGAAATACAAACAGAAGTTCGAGCTGTTCTTGGAGGCGACAGCATCAGCGAAGGAACCCAGGACTCCAGCTGTCAAGACCGCGCTTCTGCTGAGCTTCGCGGGAGACGAAGCGCTCGAGGTATTCAACAATTTTTCTTTTGAGGAGGGCGAAAGCAAGCAAGATTATGAGACCGTTTTAAAGAAGTTCACTGAATATTGCCAGGAGCCGCAAAATGATGTTTTTGAGAGATACCTGTTCCGGACAAGAACACAAGCAGAAGGCGAACGAACCCTTTGAGCATTTTCTACGTGACCTCAAGAGACAGGCACGCAGCTGTAACTTCGAGCCCTTGACAGAGTCCTTGATCCGAGACCAGATAGTCTTCGGCACAAACAACACCAAGCTGCGGGAGAAAATGCTCAAGGAAAAGGACCTAACGCTCCTCAAGGCAGGGCACATATGCCGAGGCATGGAAGTATCCGCCCAGCAGAATAAAGCGTGGTCCCATGCAGACAACCAGATAGCCGTGGTCAAAAAATTGCAACAGCACGTTTGTGCCAGATGCAATCGTTCCCACGCGCGTGCTAGCTGTCCAGCCTTTGAAAAGACTTGCTTCGTGTGTAAAGTAAAAAATCACTTCGCTATGTGCTGCACGAAACGGCAAGTAGACGATGTGCACGAAGACAGCGATGACTTTAGCGTTTTGGATGTGAAAATTTGCAATGTCAACCGCACGGAAGATTGGACGGTTAAAGCACAGGTTGCGGGTCAAATAGTGGGGCTTAAGGTTGACACAGGTTCCCAGGCCAATCTGCTGCCTTACTCCATCTACCGAAGGTGCAAGGGGGACCTGAAGCTTGACCCAAGTTGTGCTGTCCTGCGGTCATATAGCGGAGGTGTTATCAAGCACGTCGGTGTGGCAACGCTGCAAGTTGAGATGAATCATCGGTCCTGTAGCATCTCCTTTTTCGTGGTGAAAAAGAGCAGCCCCGCTATTCTGGGATTAGCCGCAAGTGAAACTCTTGGTCTGGTGTCGCGCAACGTAGACACGGTCAGCAAAGAGGGCACCTCTGACATTATGAAGGAATTCCCAGATTTATTTCAGGGAACTGGCTGCTTGCATCGACAGTACCACATGGTTTTGCGCAAGGATTCAGCACCAGTAGTAATGCCAGCGCGGCGAGTACCACTGGCACTGCGAGGACCACTACGAGATGAGCTCGACCGGATGGAAAGAGGCGGCATCATACAGAAGGTCAGCGCGCCAACGGACTGGGTGAGCCCTCTAGTAATCGTAAGAAAGAAAAACGGAAAGCTGCGTTTGTGCATGGATCCTCGGAATATCAATAATTGCCTAAAGCGGGAACATTATCAAATGCCAAGGCGGGAAGATATTGAAGCTGAGTTAGCAGGGGCCCAATATTTCTCTCGCCTTGATGCAAACTCCGGCTTTCACCAAATCCCTTTAGACAATGCAACGTCAAATATCTGCACATTCAGCACACCGTTCGGGCGATACCGTTTTTTAAGGCTTCCGTTTGGTATAGCGGCCGCGCCAGAAGTTTTCCAGAAGGCGATGAGCAAAATCTTCGACCGAGCTGCGGGAGTGCACGTGTATGTTGACGACGTCTTAATCTATGGAGCTACGAAAGATGAGCACGATGCGCGCCTCCGGCATGCTTTGCAGTTGTCCAGACAGGCAGGTTTGACGTTTAATGCTGATAAATGCAAGATCGGGCTCACTGAAATTGATTTCTTGGGTGACGTCATATCCAAAGAGGGCATAAAACCAAACCCTTTGTTGAGCACATCTCTGGGCGAATTACTTCACCCGGTAGACAAGGCGGCCGTACACCGGATGCTAGGCGTGGCGAACTACTTTGGCAAATTCATACCCAACCTGGCCGATAAGACGAACCTGCTGCGCAGCCTTTTAAAGAAACACGCCATTTTTGAATGTACGGAGAACCATGCGCGCCAGTGGGCAGTTATTTGTGAGCATCTAAGCAAACCGCCGCTGCTCGCCATCTTTGACGCGTCCAGAGAAACAAAAATCTCTGCAGATGCTTCAAAATGCGGGCTAGGAGCAGCTCTTTTGCAACGTGACGGTGGCGCTTGGCAGCCAGTTGCCTATGCATCCCGCGCTATGAGCGCTGCAGAACAAAGATACTCTCAGATCGAGAAAGAAGCGATGGGAATTACCTACGGCTGCAAAAAGTTTCACCAGTTTGTCTATGGACGCAAGATTGCTATTGAAACTGACCATCGTCCGTTAATTTCCATTGCGACAAAACCTATTGGTGACATGCCTCCGCGACTTCAGCGTTTCTTTCTGCGTTTGTTCACCTATGACTTTGATCTTCACTTCGTGCCAGGCAAGCAGCTGCTCCTGGTGGACATGCTGTCAAGGGCGTCACCAACTGCCGCAGGGGATACCGATGGATTCGACGAGATGATGATGATGATGATATTTGGTGTTTTGTGGCGCAAGGGCCAAGTGTGGCCAAAGAGCGCCAAGACAATGAATGGTATGTTTGCCATGATCAGTGAGTTCCGATGACGGGATGCAATGTGGCTGTAAAGGGGCCTAAGAACAAATCGCGGTATAGAAGCGTAAAACATATATCGAATAGAATTATGGCAGTGACGTGTGGAATGATCTATGGGTAGTGAATGGATGAGAAATGGTCATGGTGCTTAGAGTATTAAGAGTATAAAAGTAGCACGACGCCTACCAGAAGCCTTTGTAGACAAAGACCAGGAGGCACGTGCTTTCTTTAATAAAATACCGCAGCAGCGGCCTCTCCAGAGAGACCGTGCTACAAGTCACCTGGATATATAACACGAAAGTTAGGTATATCCTTTAAAAACGCGATAACGGATTGGTATTTAAAAAGAGGTTCATTGCCCAAAAACATACATGGATGCAATGGTAGATTCTGCCGTAACGATAATGAAAAATGTATTTTTCTCTGAGGCTCTAGTTCAGGGCATTGCAGGAGGACGTGAAGTACACTAAGTGGCTCGCCACATTCATCACAGACAGGCGGATGGCCACCGGACAATAAGTATGCGTGTGTACTGTATGTGTGTCCTATTCTGAGTCTGCAAAGTGTAACTTGTGTGCGGCGTGTCTTCGATTCTGGTGGCCAATGAGCGAGTTGAGGCTTTATAGTGTGTAATTTGTTGCTCGTTTCTCTGTCCCACAGACGTTGCCAGTAGGCCCTGACCTTTTTCTTGAGAAAGGGTTTTAGGTCCATTACAGGGACAGCTATGGGTGAAGTGGCAGCGTCTGTATGAGCAGATGTGGCTAGCTTGTCGGCCAACTCATTCCCCTCGATCTCGCGGTGCCCTGGCACCCAGCACAGCACAATTTGTTGCTTGGATGTATACGCGGTGCAAATTATGGAATAAAGAGCTATAATGACGGGGTTTCTGTGCCTACTGAGAGTTTTTAAACATTTCAACACGGATAAAGAGTCAGTAAAGATGATTGCCTTGGGTATGTCTAACCGTTTGATGTGTTTAACCGCCGCCAGGATGGCGTAGGCCTCCGCTGTAAAGATGGTTGTGTTTGGGTGTAGAACTCCGGCAGCCGAAAAGGATGGACCGACCGCCGCGTAAGACACGCCAGTGTGTGACTTTGAAGCGTCAGTAAAATATTCCGGACAAGAGTATTTGTGCTGCAATTCGAGGAAGTGCATACGGATATGTGCGACCGGCGCATGCTTTGTGACCTCAATGAAGGACAGATCACAGTCAATCAGCTGCCACTGCCATGGCGGCAGCTGTACAGGAGGGGGCATGACATCGTGCTCATGGAGCGACACATCCATTTCTTCGGCAAGACTTCTTACTCGCAGTGCGTAGGGCTTTCTCACGGAAGGGCGGTTCAGAAAGGTTTGGGCACTGGACAGATCATTTATACTTGTGTAGGCAGGGTGCGTATTGTTTGAGTTCACTTTTAGGAAATATACAAAGGATAAGTAAGTTCTCTGTAGATGTAGCGACCATTCATTTGATTCGGCATAAAGGCTTTCTACGGGGCTTGTTCTGAACGCACCCGGAGAGAGGCGGATACCCAGATGGTGGACAGGGTCTAACATCTTCAAGGCGCTCGGCGTCGCAGAGTGATATATGATGGAACCGTAGTCTATACGTGATCGAATGAGGCTCTTATATAGATTCAATAGACATCTTGTGTCACTACCCCACGTAGTGCGAGACAACACTTTCAAGATGCTCATTGTCTTCAGGCACTTGTTTCTTAAATACTTTAGATGTGGGATAAACGTTAACTTCGCGTCCAGAATTAGGCCTAGGAATTTGTGTTCAGTTTTTACAGGTAGACCCTCACCCTGTATCTCGATGTTGGGATCAGGGTGCAGACCTCTCTTCCTGGAGAAGAGGACGCATGTGGACTTTTGTGGGTTAAGCCGAAAACCATTCTCGTCTGCCCACTTAGACAGTTTGTTCAGTCCAAGCTGAACCTGCCGCTCACAGATTGCAAGGTTACATGACGTGAAGCCTATCTGTACATCGTCGACATATACTGAATAAAATATGTTGCGTGGGATGTACAGACGCAGAGAGTTCATTTTTATGATAAAAAGGGTGCAACTAAGCACACCACCCTGTGGTACTCCAGTTTCCTGCACATATGGTCTTGATAGGGCATTACCCACACGAACACGGAATCTGCGGTTCGACAGATAACTTTCAATGATATTCAGCATAATGCCACGTATTCCAAAGTGTGCGAGGTCTCTTAGTATTCCGAAACGCCACGTGGTGTCGTATGCTTTTTCCATATCAAGGAAAACAGACAGGAAGAATTGCTTGTGGACAAAAGCCTCACGAATCTGAGCCTCTAGGCGTATCAGATGGTCAGTGGTGGATCGGCCGTCGCGGAATCCACACTGGTATGGGTCAAGCAGCTTGTTTGATTCTAGGAAATGTATCAGACGGCGGTTTATCAGCTTCTCAAAGACTTTGCAGTTGCAGCTTGTTAGAGCTATGGGCCGATAACTCGATACGGACGATGGATCCTTGCCCTGCTTCAGGATAGGGATTACTATGGCCTCTTTCCAGGCAGAGGGGATCTCGCCCGAGGTCCATATAGAGTTGTACAGGCAGAGAAGGGTTTTCTTTGTTTCAGAGGACAGGTTTTTCAACATTTCGTAGAGTATGCGGTCGGAGCCTGGGGCAGATTGTTTGCAACAGGTGAGTGATGCTTGCAGCTCTGCTAGGGAGAAAGGTAGGTTATATGGCTCGTTCCCAGCGCTCTTTCGGTCTAGTTTTGGTTTTTCTATTGCTGCTTTGTATTTTGTGAATGCTGGAGAATAGTGTGATGAACTGGACACATGTTCAAAATGTGCACCCAAATGGTTCGCTTGGTCCTCCAGGCTATCTCCCTGCGTATGTACCAGGGGAGGAGGATGTGTTTGTCGTCCTCTTACTCTATTGACCCTGTTCCAAACCTTGGCCTCATCCGTGTATGAATTTATGCTTGATAAGAATGTTTGCCAGCTGTCTCTCCTGGCTTGTCTGCGCGTTCTCCTACCTTGGGATTTGATTTTCTTGAAATTGACGAGGTTTTCAGCAGTAGGAGAATCGCGAAGCTGCCTCCATGCTTTGTTCTGCTGCCTACGTGCGTTCCGGCATTGTTCATTCCACCACGGAACACGGCGTTTGCTAGAAAGTCCACTTGTTTGGGGAATACACTTAAGAGCTGCATCAATTATGAAATTAGTAAGATATTCGACGGCACCGTCAATTCCGAGCAATGAAATATCAGCCCACGAGAGCGTACTGGTAAGTGTTTGGAATTTCTTCCAGTCCGCTGCATCGACCTTCCACTGGGGGGCGCGTGGTGGAGATTCGTATTGTCTTGGTGTTCTCAGCAGTATTGGGAAATGGTCGCTCCCATAAGGGTTCTTTATAACTTCCCATTCAAGTTCAGGTAGTATGGATGGAGAAGCTATGCTCAGATCTATGGAGGAAAACGTTTTATTTGCGAGACAATAATATGTGGCTGCTTTTTTATTTAGCAGACATGCACCGGATGAGAAAAGAAAGTCCTCAATTAGACGGCCTCGTGCATCAATGCGAGAGTCGCCCCACAGACCGCTGTGCGCATTGAAATCGCCAAGAACAAGATAAGGTTCTGGCAATTCGTCTATAAATGACTGAAATTCATGTTTGTGTAGTTGGTAATGTGGGGGTATGTAAAGCGAGCAAATGGTGATGAGTCTGTTTAAGAGAACAAGTCGAACTGCCACTGCTTCGAGGGGCGTTTGTAGCCGCAAACGTTGACATGCTATGCTTTTGTGGATTACGATGGCAACACCGCCTGATGATGCGAGGGCATCATCACGATCTTTACGAAACGTAACATACTGTCGGAGAAAGTTTGTATGTGTCGATTTTAAGTGAGTTTCCTGTACACACAGCACTTTTGGGTTGTGTTCGTGGAGAAGTTCTTGGACATCGTCGAGGTTCCTAAGAATACCTCTGACGTTCCATTGTATGATTTGAGTATCCATAATGAAAGTAAATTGGTGCTGTGTGTACTAGAAAAGGAAATATTGCTTTAGATTACAGAGCCCTTCCCGGGCCCTGTAACGCGGGATTTGTCCTTTCTGAAGCGGTCGAGGGAGCCTCGCCGCTCCTTAGGCGCTTGGTGCGCTGTCGGGATGGGTGTAGTGTCCATTGCCTCATGTGGGGCGCTGGACACGCGCTCTTGCGAGCGAGAAATTTCGCGAGAAAGTCTCGCCGCAAAGGACGAGACCTTTGCGCCCACCAACCCGGAGGTTGATGGGGCTGTCTTTGGGCCTGAGCTGCGCTGGCTGTTGCCAGCGACAGCAGGGGCCGGAGAGGGTGAGGCAGCCTTGACTGCACCCACCGTGGGCGCTGCTGGCTGTCCTGCCGGTTCGCTACGCGAAGCGCAGGATGCCGCCGTGGACTGTTGTGGTGCCGGTAACCCTAGGGTAACCGGGCTTGTTTGCTGTTTGGGTGGGGTAGGCTTAGCTCCTTCCACCCAGGGGGCAGGGGCCACAAGCGGCAGCTCGCTGTGTGCGGGCTGGGCAGGTGGCAGTGGCCGCTGCGACGCTGCCCCGCGACGCGCCGCATCAGCATAAGATGTGTTGTGGAAAAGTGAGCACCTCTTACGGGCTTCCTTGAAAGAAATATTTTCTTTTACTTTTAGGGTGATTATGTCCTTTTCTTTTTTCCAGTTTGGACAGGAACGTGAGTAGGATGCGTGGTCACCACTGCAATTCACACAGTGAGGAGTGCCAGTACAGTTGTCGGAGGAGTGGCCCTGTACTCCACACCTTGCACAAGTTATTTGACCACGACAGCTCTGTGAGCCATGGCCAAATCTTTGGCATTGGAAGCACCGTCTAGGGTTAGGGACATATGGTCGAACAGTTAACTTAATGTATCCTGTTTCGATGGTTTCAGGCAGAACGCTAGATCCAAATGTGAGGACAAGATGTTTGGTGGGGATTTCTTTGTTGTCCCGTCTGATGATGATACGTTTTACATTGGTGACATTTTGATCTTTCCAACCTTCCAGGAGTTCTGCTTCTGATAATTCTAGTAGGTCTGCTTCTGATACGACTCCGCGTGAGCTATTCATTGATCGGTGTGGTGATACAGAAATTGGTATGTTGCCGAAAGTCACAAGGTTGCCGAGTTTCTCGTACTGTTGTTTCTGAGGGACCTCAAGAAGAAGGTCTCCGCTAGCCATTTTAATCACTTTGTAACCTGAGCCTAAAGCTTCCGTCAAAGATTTCGCAACTATGAATGGAGAAATGGATCTGGCCGGTTTAGAAGCATTTTCGCTGTGTACAACATGGTATTTCGGATAGATTTCTTTTGGTCGGTTGGAATACAGGCTAAGTTCATCGGTGCGTCCCCTCTTTAGAGGGTGACGATCAAGTAGGCGGGGAAATGCTGGTGTTCCCATAACGGTTTGTTTTATTTCGGCGGCAATGGCGGCCACCCACCACGGAGCCCAACTAGGGGACGCTGCAGTGCTTAACGCGTAAGGCTGCAGGCGCCAACCGTACATTGCCACTATAACCTAATATATTATACCCAAGGGAGGGCACATACACAAGGTTAACCCAAGCCGCCTATGAAAATTAGGAAGTGACAGAAGAGAAGAGATGATAGGATAGTTAAAGAAAGAAGACAGGAAAGCAAAAGGTTGGAGAGGGGGATAGGAAAAGGCGACAACCGATTTCCCCCGGGTGGGTCAGTCCGGGGGTGCCGCGTACGTGAAGCCGAGGCCAAAGGGGTGTGTTGCCTCCGCCAAGGGGCCATAAAGGTCCAAGCACTCAGCATTGGCTCAACCCCCAGGATCCTCTTTTCCCCGGACACGGCTAAGCCGCGCACGGTTAGACGCGGGAGGGTCCAACCCTCGTGTGCTCGGGTACGTGGTGTCGCAACACACCAAACGCCTGCTGACGCAGACGCCCCTGCGGGGGGATTCGACGAGGGCGTCGAAGTCCATGCAACAAGAATTGTGTCCGAGTTGGTAAGCAAAAAGACCATGGATCGCCTAATAAAGGAAACGGCAGCCGATACCGAGTTGCTAGCTGATATCAACTACTTAGGCGGCAAGGGAAAGCTTGAAGGCACATTGAAACCATTCGCATCAGAGTTGTAACTCGTACAGGGCATTTTATTTAAGGGATGCAAAGTGGTTATTCCTAAGTCGTTGAGGCCAGAAATACTCGACCGCATTCATGAAGGGCACTTGGGTATGAATAAGTCCAAAGCAAAAACTCGACGTTTCGTTTTCTGGCCAGGGCTTAACGTGGACATCTAGAAGATGCTACAGCGCTGTGCAGCCTGCCGCAAGTACGCTTACGCGCAGCACAGTGAGCCTCTGGTTTTAAGGCCCGCACCGCAATACGCGTGGTACAGAGTCGGAGTCGACATCTTCCAGCAAGGTGGAAGTTCATACCTTTGTGTCTTTGATGCTTTGTCCAATTTCCCAGAAGTCGAAAGACTAACTGACTTGACCACCATATCTGTAATCGAAAAGCTGAGTGGCATTTTTGCTAGATATGGCATCCATGTAGAAGTTTGCAGCGATAATGGACCTCAGTTTCCATTCTATGAATTTGCACGTTTTGCCTCCACGTACGACTTCCAGCATGTGACGTCTAGCCCCAGATTTCCTCAGTCCAACGGTCTCGCTGAGAAAGGCGTTCAAATTGTAAAACGAATCGTGAAGAAGACGACGGAGACGAAACAGGACTTCCGGCTTGGGCTACTCAGCTACCGTTCGTCACCCCTCGAAGATGGTCGTTCACCGGGTGAGCGCCTCCAAGGCAGACGCCTACGCACGAGACTTCTAGACTTCAGCCACCACTCAAGCGTTTCCGTGACTAAACACAAACAGCCCGAAGCTCGTGGCAGATGCTTACCAGCACTCAAGAAAGGCGAAGTCGTACGGGTCGAAGACAAGGCATGGACCAGGAAGGTGCAAGTGCTAGGACGAGTCGCACCAAGATCTTACGAGGTAGCCACGGAGGACGGCAGACGGTTACGACGTAGCGTTTGCAGTATCGTGAACAACAAGTCGAAACTGAGTCTTCATCGAGCGATGAAAGTGATGGTCCCACCGAGCCAGAACGGCCTCAGCGTGAGCACAGCGAGGAACGTCAAAGCCCCAGTAACAGATCGCCCATGGAACAGCCGCCGGCACAAGTTTCGGTTCCTCAGCAAGACGTACTTCCTCAGCTACGCAGGTCTGGGCGGCAGACACGACCACCGGATCGACTACGTTACGATAGTAGCTTTAATCAGATAACTTAAGTTGTTTTCTTTACCCGCGGGAAGATGTCACGAGCAATGCTTGTAAGCCATGCGTGCGCATGCGCCACTTCCAGTGAAACGAACCATAGATAATGACCACACGTTGTGGCAAAAAGATGGCAACAATCGTCGACGTAAAAATTACGGCGGTAAAAGAGCTCTCAGTTTCGCCCGAAAGCCGAAGCATCGCTTGCGATAGCAAAGCGTTAGAGAGCTATACTAAGTCAGGATAGCAGGTTTATCGGCTTTATAAGCTTGTAAACATTCGCTAACAATATTAACAACCATGGTCTCCGCATGCACAGGCAAAAATGAACGCAATCTCACTCGATGACCGCGGACACTCGCTGTCAAAACGCCGGCGTGAGGAAGCGTGGCGGCAGCAGCGAGCAAAGTCACCTTCGTGCTGCCTCTCGCTTCAACATGAACTAAGCGGCGAGAACACAGCCCACACGAAGCCATCAGGCCTCGGCGCACCTATACTCAGTCCCCAACGCAGATCGCTTTCAGGATAATGGCCGCGCGCCCATGCTCAGCCGCACCATACGCAGCCGCCGGCGGAATAGAACGGTGCGCTTCCAACCCGCCTTGCGCGCGCGAGATCGAGCTACCGTCCTCCACTCACCCTCGTATTGTTTTACTCGTACACAAAGCACACGGTGCGCGGCTACGATGTTATCGCACTTGAAATTTATACAAAAAATCACGGCGAAGCTGGTGGCGATGTCGACGGAGGAAATGCGCCTGCTGTGTCCATATAATTATTATCGCAATAAAACGTCGTCCTGTAGGACGAACCACCGTAATGACGTGACAGCTGGCACAGATTCTACTCATGCAGTGAGGATATTTAAGGTGGCTTCATGGGGTAGCTTGTTGTCCATGTCCCAAAGTTCGGAGATGGTGAAAGCACAGGCGGAAATTCCATGTCGACGACGCCAGGTGTATCGACCTCAATGCCGTGACATCATTTCCATGGCCGTTATGTTCTGGCAGGAGGTACACGGCATGAGGTTCCTACACCTCATGACGCAAGAGGTGCATGCCATTTCGATACTAAAGCCGGTAAATGGGTCATTAGGTTCAACAAAGGCACTTTCTGATCTGAAGTTACAAAAAAAGTCGCAGTTTCACCCGAAAGGCGAAGCATCAATTGCGATAGCAAATTTATAGAGAGCTATACGGAGTAAGGATAGTAGTTTTATCAGCTGTACAAACTTGGACATGCAGCAGCATCGGCAACACACAGAACTGTTGTCGACGCCGTCGGCGTTTTGCACGCGTTCGCACAAAACGCGCGCGGCGTTGGTGACTGTTGCCGGAGCCTCTGGGGGAGGCTCGGAGGTTTTCGACGAGATCATAACGGGACACTCGTCGAACAGCATCGGAAGTCTTTACCACCTTCTCGCCTCACAACGTTTTTATATAAATAGGCATTTTGTGCCGCATCTAAATGTCGCCTCCCTCCCCCCCCCCCCCCCCCCCCTTACGGCCTTTCGCGTGTCTGAAGAAGTCGCGTTTGCTCTACATATATGGTGATTGTAAAGGAGGAAAGAGACGCATAATTCTGCAGCCCTTAAGGGAGCACGGCGCAGAACGCGCGTTTGTTCTCCGCTGTGCGTTCAATCCCCGTGAAAGCGCGCGTCCCTCGCACCCTTTCACTCGCACATACAGCGTTCGGCGCGCGGCGACACTTTCATCGCCTTTGACGTCATACAGAACCTCACGGCGATGGCGACGGCGACGCCGACGGCAGAAATCTGCTTTGGAGTGTCCATATAATTCATATCGCAATAAAACACAAATATGCGACTCCATGTTTTATGCGCCACTGTTATTGCACAATGGTGCCATAATTGGGGCACTAAAATCCAGAAATGTTGAAGCATCCTCACCTTACAAACAGCATGTCTCAATGTACTGTCTGCACCAGCAAAGAAATTCTTCGAGAACCAATCTCACGGTGGATATCGACGTTACTGCGATTAACATCGAAGAAATGTTGTCACCCGCCCTAATGCCAACGCTTAAACACTTAATGTATGAGTTGTGACTGCAGCCTCTCTCCTGCTTTCCACGGAACTTGTGATGCCATCTAGCGGTGTTGCTCCCGAATAGATTGTACATGGATGCTTTCCTTGCACTTTGTTATTTTGGTCGATTAATATAGTCTGAAATGGCTCCTGTTAGCTTGTAAATTTCAACATAATGTTGGATAAATGGCTGTGGTGCAATATATATAAAAAAACGCTTACCTCACTACAAGTACAACAATGAGAACATGATAGAAATGCGAATGATAGATACATGTACAAACGAAATCGCATTCGGCCGAGTTGGCCCCACTTTTTCAAATAAAAGCACAGGCCGACACTGCAATGAGGCCACGTATGGTCATGCCGGGTCTATCGGCTATATGCGAAACATTCGTGACAGCTAAAAGTTATCGCGAGGTAGCAGCTACAGACACTTTTATAGTTTATAACTTTTACTGTCCATAAATTTTGGATTCTGAAACTTGCAAAGGTAAACAGTTTTATTCCATTCCATTGTTGTTCATGAAGAAAGATCGTATAAAAGCTTGCAGATATTGTCTATGCTTAACACTTTCCCTCAGAACAATATTCACATTTTTCTATTGACATTCAAGCTGCTTTTCAACGGCAAGAAAAGGAATCAGTCTCCCTCGTTTTGAGCATTGGGTTCATGCAGGTAATTTAAACAGGCATGGAATTTGTCTAATACAGTCCGTTCAGGAATACCAGAATAGATTGTACATGGATGCTTTCCTTGCACTTTGTTATTTTGGTCGATTAATATAGTTTGAAATGGCTCCTGTTAGCATGCTATAACATTGGTCTAATAGAGGTTAAGTACATGACCAGCTTAACAGATTGGCATGCTTAGTTCAATTTACAGTGAAGGAACCATAACATCTTCTCCAGTTGCATAGGTATTTGGTAATCTGGGGTTTTCAGCCCCACTTCAGATAACGTGCTGCAGCAGGTAGAGCTGCACGGATTTCAAAGAGATTGGCCGATAGTTCTGATAACTTCCTACTTTACACTTACCGTAATGAAAATACAATATTGTAGTGCTCTATTTTGTTATTAAACAAACAAATGTACTCCTAACAATGTAGTGAGTGTTTGCCGTGGGGCTACGCCACCGTGCTACGTGCTGCAGCATATTGATTTAATCTTCTTGATACAAATTCGTAGTATACTAACAGCGAGAGAAACAGTATGGTAAAGACGACGCCCATGTCTGTTAGAATGTTATGATGATACGTACACAAGTGACTGCATCTCCTAAAAAATGCGGTGTCGGCTTTTACGCCTTTCTGAAATATTCAGACAAGAATTCTCTATATAATCACCATGCACGCACCCTGATGGTCGAACCAGGCTAGTGCTAAGATTGAAGTTCACAACGCAAATTCCATTTCGCGTACAGTAATCACACACACATCATTTGCGGCTTCCTTCAGGGACAGACGTGAGCTTTCGGATTGGTGCTTGCGGCTAGCTTTGGTGCAAGAATATGGCTAGGAGCAGGCACCGCTAATGCTAAATTATGAGCAATATACACACATGATTTCTTCAGAAGCTGACGCTAAGCACGGGTAGCGCGAGGGTCTCTCTGCTCTGACTGCATATGAATATGAATGAATACTGCATATGCGATGAGGATAGCCACATGGGCTTGCTGATAGGTCCTCTCGTAATTTGTTATAGCGCAGGCAGAACGACACGGACATAGAAGGCACAAGAGGCCACACACTGCGTTCAACGACCAGCTGCGAACAGCTGCTTACGCCCGCCATGTCTCCTCGCATTGAACTTGAGGGACCACTATTGCGCACTCCAAAACAAAATTAAACTTAAAAGCGTCCTTAAATTCATGACCCGCCATGATTCCTACTAAGGAATCATGGCGGGTCTTTTTAACAAGTTCAATTATGTTTATTTAAAAAAGCGGTAGATTCCTTTTCGCACCACAATAATGTACAGTGCTCGTAAATTGAAACGCCAACAGGAACGATTGCCTTTTAGGCTTAATTACATCTAAACGCATTGTGTAACATTCGATAGCCGGTAACTAAGCACTAAGTATTTCGAAGTGTGCATGTTGGACTAATATTTAGGTCACAAATGCAGGCGAAGCTGTAAACAAAATAAAGCATTGGCGTAGTTCGGAATTGTTAGCGTTAAAGTTTATGAGCCCTATAAATTACACTAAAGCACTGTTTCAGTACTGTCATGCTGCTTTTGAAATGAGGTCACCTAATCAAAGCAGATGATGCAGGCAATTCTGCTATGTGCGGTCTATATAGGCATGCAAAAAAGATTGCACACATATCTAATCAAAATGTATAGTACAAATGGTTCCCAAGTAGGGCCACAATGAAATAAAAATGGTGGCTACTTATTATGTCAAGAAAGCTATATTCCTGGAAACTTCAACAATGTCCCGCATTCTGTCAAGAATCTTTGGTAGCTTGCCCGTTACAAGGCATTTCGGAAACACATCTGCGTTTCTGAATTTACTTTCCAGATGGCCATGCATTTGTGCAAAATTTGTGCAAATTCAACCTGATATGCAAACAGAAACATTCTGAATTCTTGTAATCGCGTCATGTGTTATATAGTATCTTTCTTCTCTCTAATATTCTTGGCCAAAGTGATGGACCTGTCGTTGTAGCGTCATCCGGAGTTTGAAAAGTGCGCCGTTCTGTACACACATGTTACCCTGCGGACGAGAGAAATACTCGAAGCTGCAGAAACGGCTCGGGGCACGTTGGTTCGCAGTTTGAAAACCACAACATTTTCACGTCATTTTCCCATACATATAGCGAAGCTTCGTGTCCTTTCTACGAATACACACCTCAAAACGAAGCTGCAAATAGTTCACGGCAGGTTCGTATTACTGCGTGATCCCCTGTAGGTACACATGTAATAAAGCAATAGTGGCATCGCAGGTGCTCCTGCGCCTGCAGAAACAACATTACGATGCGAAAATATATCGACAACTGAACCAGGCTTAGGCGCGTACCGATAGATATAGGTGTATCAGGCCCGGGGCACTATTTTCGTGTTTTCTCAGAAAAGTGTCTTTCGTTGAGTCCAAAATGCGTTAAGAAAGGAGGACACGTTATCACGTCTCGAGCACACGTAACTTCAGGCTGCGTGCGCAAAAGCGGAGGCGTGACCGTTATGCGCTGCTAATGGGGCGCGCAACGAACCCGGATGTGGAAGCGTTCGTTGACAGGCGCTCCCTCGCAGAGCAGTGCCTGGGCTAGAAACAACCCGTCAAGCCTGTTACGCAAACATATCCAAGAAGCGTGAATTGCTGGGCTAGTTGGTTCATGTTCTAAAGCGAAAAAAAAAACCAGCGAGAAGCCAAGACGCAGGACCAGAGGGAGGCAAACACACACACAGTCGCCGGTACTTACAACTGATTAATTTGAAGCATCCACGTACGTTTAAACACCGCTTTTCCTGCTCAAGCGCACGTGCAGAAGAAGCCAATCAGCCACATGAAAGAATTCAAACTAACCCCGATAAAAAGCGACACTCTTTCTCCGTTATAATAACGGAAGGGTCGCTTACGCAAACCCGCTCGTTCTTTTTGATAAAGAATGCTTCCAGCAGTTCGCGCTCACGCTTAGACTTCCCTCTGCCGATGACGCTAGTACTGTGAAACAAAGGCGAGCAGCGGTCGCTGCATGCTGATAACTTCACATATCAAGTGGGTACTGAAATTGGAAAATTAATGAGGTGCAGTTTGCTGCAACTGGGTGCAAGTGCAGTTCGTTCATTTGTGCTTAAAAAACTTCGTAAACTGCCAGTGATAGACCTTATTTAAATACCACTTTTTTATTGGGATGGAGTATATAGGATAACCCCTGTAGTATAGGAAGTGGCTCTGCCTCGCTTAACATAAACTATTTACAAGAAAATAAATTATTTACAAGGCGACCAACGCCTTCCCCTACCTGCACTCGCCAAGCGGCTAGCAGATCGCAGAGTGAGGCTGGATTAATCGACAAGTCGAATCGCAGGGCAGTGTACAGGACAAATTATTTCTGCGGGAAGCTGCATGGGGAATTCCTTGGTCGTGGGTTTGATCTCCACATCAGGATTTACTTTTAATCAGCTGAGAAGCTTTCTTTCTGGGAGACCCATATTGGGTTTCCGTTGTAGCCCCGTGCTAATCTCGGATGGATGCCAACTTCTTGCCTCTCATGAAACTTTGTGTGTCTTCTGGATTTCTCCAGAACTCATTTACCACCTGTAATGTCTGCTTACTACCTGGTGATCATGTTGATTTGTATTGTGATTTATTAGTGCGGGCTCCGGGTAAACGGAGCTCGCTTAAACAAAGAAAAAAAAACGGATAAACGAAACAATGGTATCAGCTTCGGCTAGCCGCCCATATGCACAATGCTAACAAACTTGCGTTCAACAGGACCTATATTTTGTTTACTGCAGTTAAACGGAACTTTGCCACTTACCTCGTATGGAACAGGAAAAGTTCCACTAAAATGTCAAGTGGTGATGCTCAAAATAATTAGAACAATCGCATTCATCGGCATTTACGAGAAACGTTATGCAAATAAATATGTCAAAGTTCCAGCAGTGTTTTCATTATGACAACTTCGGCAACAAAGCAACGATCTCTGAGGAGAAAAAGAGCACCAGGGCGTAAGCAGGATCTTTCAGTCAGGCTGTCACTACTGCTTCGTTCAAACCGCCAGAAATAAGGCACCTCAGACGACGTTCTTGGGTAACTGTTCTAAGGCGGCAGCCGAAAATATTATCGGGGAAAATTGTGGCGAAGACTGTTGATTCTGTTGACGAAGAGATATTACTGCTCCAGTGCGCACGGTTACTGTTTCAGACCAGACGCCAGGAGATGCAACTATCTTGAACGTGAAGACTGCACAGAATCGTTGGGAATTATTTCACGCATGAACACAACCTTGTGACAAAAAAAAAAACTATAATAGTAGTAGCAGAGCGCAATAAGTCTTCTTTTTTTCTCTGCAGTAATGTTGAAACATTCGGTCATTTTCCAATAAAGCGCCGTGATTTTTGTGTCATTCGCTTATTTGAAACTTCGGATGAACAAAACATTTCTTGTGACCCTCCGAATTTTGTTAAAGTGGAATCTACTATGCCATACTGTAAAATGGATCCGCAGCTTTGGTCAGGCAATTCCGTCTTTAGCTCTGGCTTCCTCCTTTGTAACTACCGGAAGTGCCAGTGTTCTGTTTCTCAGTGGCCTCCTTGTGTGTTCCCCTTGGCCACGGTTCTTGTTATAGTTGTTGGTTCCAAGAAAAGGTGCTCCTACTGAAGGATGTTTGGTGTCCTCGAAGTGTCTGCAGATAATGTAATCTGGAGCTCGCCTTTCCGTACCGAACTTGTCACCCAAGTTTGCTCCGAATATTCCGGGAGCAAGAAAGCTTTAAATCTTATTTACTCGTTATTAAAGAGAAACTTCGTGGCGAACCTTCCAGGACTTTACCGACCATGGCTGCTGCACCTGCCGCTTATCCGAGCTACCTACCTGTCCACAAGAAAAATGGGAGAAAGAAATATGGGCACATTTTTTTGTGGTATCGAACATCTGCCTTCCTGCGCAAGAGCCCGATATTCTAATCATTAGGCCACAACCCAAAAATTTTAGGCGTGTAAAAAATGAAAATATCTATCTGCAAGCGGTAAGGTTCTAGTTCATGCATCGTTAATACTAGAAAAGGCAAACACACTCCCCTAACAAACGGATCCGTTGAGCTTGCGGCTCTTGAGCTGCGTACACACAAGAAGTTTCGCAAACATCTCAAATGTTGACGCTCAAAATAATAAGAAAAATCACATCGGCGTTTCCGAGAAACGTAATTAAAATTAAATCAAATTAAGGCCACAGTTTACCGAAAGAAATATTTTGTTGATCACGAGATTTCTGCATGTCTATCGCTCATGCTAGTTTTCGAGAGGATGTGGAGACCAATTAGTACAGATTGTTGCAAGGCGTTTGTGCATGACAGTGACGGCAGTGCAGGAGTTGAAATATCATGCGGCGGAATCTCTGGAATTTTCGAAAAGCAAAGCCCGAATTGAAACGTGTGTTACATCAACATCTTTTTTGAGGGCTCTTTAAAGGACGTCTCCAAAATAAAGCGTTCTTGCAGTGTCCCTTTCGGACAATTGCTGCGTGCGTGACGTCGTGCACCACGTGCGCGCAAGAACACGTTGGCGCAAAAGCATATACGCACGCGCTAATTTTCATTTTGCCAAAGATGCCAGAATGAAAAGGGTGCATACTACTGTACAACTGTCTTTCGCGTCCTAAACCTCTTCGTGCACCTCTTCCACCATTCTCCCATCGACAAAGACCAAGCATCGGCTTCTTCCTCGTGAAATCACTCCTACGTTTCGCAGTGTGCATTGGCATGAACTGCTGTCAACATTGCCTGTGAACAGTGTAGTTTTTAAACACTGCATGATGTTTAACGTTGTGATCTGTGTGGTGGAAAAACCCAACCATTACATGACTGCTTTACACGTTGCTACAAACAAAAACGTTACACCCGTTGCTAGAAAGACAGACAGTTCCACGCATCTCATTTCCATTTAAAGCATTTAATTACCAGCTTCACCAAAACTTCTCATAGATGTGTTCATTTGAGAATTTCAGCAGCACGTTCGTCTGCGTCATATTTTCTTATCTACTGACATACATTTATCACTCATTTACGCATACTTACGTTTACTTAAGCTCAGTCAGTGGACCGATACATTAAACTAGAACCCGATGCTCTAGCCATTAAGCCAGGGTTACTTTTAATGCGAAACCATTATATGCCCATTGCGCGAAAATCCGGCGTTGTAGTCGGCGGCGTGACCGAATGATGGTACCAAAAATGACCGACGGCAAAGAGTAAAACCACACCAAAAAATGCTCGAATTGACGTAAAACTTCTCAAGGACATTCCTGTAAACAAAGCAAATTAATGCATTTTAAATGAACATTGAGTAAATTTTGGTCTGGGTGGGAATCGTATCCGGGCCACGAGGGTGTGAAACGAGCACGCTTCCCCGCCGCCACGGCGGCTCCACGGTTCTAGTTGACTAAATGTGCGCCTAGTGCGTGCGTCATTGAGCACGTCACGTCGTAGTGATCTGGCTTATTATAAACGTGTGGCCTAGTGAGTGCCTCATTGGGCACGTGACGGCGTAGCCAATGGGTAGGAGGAGGTGGCACCACGTCATCAATGTATAAAATGAGTGTATAAAATAAAAAAATTGCCGCGTATCTGCGTGCTTCGCTGCAAATGTCGTCGAAAGACGATAGTCTTCTGCCGGCCGTACTACATGAGTGCTGGTCTGATCCGCGGCCACCCGTGATGCTGTTCTCGTACCATTTCCGTCCTGGCATGATAAATGCAATGGACGTTTGTTTGAACAGATTTCATTTTACCGCATTATTTCATCAAGCGGCCATTTACGTTTTGCCCTGCCTCAGACAGCGCTTCCTTTATGTTGAATCGGCCGCATCTGGCTGGCATTGATAAAATTGAGGAGGCGTTGCGTGAGACATGGACGCCATCTGGCAATACATCGGGAAACATGAGCTTGTGCAGAGGGTTTCCTTCCTCCATGGCAGAGGGCGCTCGTCGGCGCGCAGTCGGGGAACGTCGTTCGTTGGCGCGCATAGCATGGCATTTTCAGCGCAGCTTAAGAAACTAGGGTCTTTAGAGTTACGTATCTATGTATTTTCTATTAAAGGAACACACCTCCTAATACTTACCTAGTGATGTTGCGCCTCAGATATGCGTAATATTTACTTTGTGATCGATAACGTTCACAAGTATGAACAGCCGTACCAGTTTAAGTAGTGTGGGCGGTAAGCAAGTGGTCCAACTTTGGCCGGGTGGCTGAATCGGGTGACAGACAGACAAACAGACAGACCAAATTTTCAGCGTTTAAGTTCCCCAAGAAAGACTATCGTCTTTAAAAAGCATTAATGTCCAATTGAACACCGCTGAGCGGTCCTTCGAGTGATCAACTCCTCGCGGGCAAGCGAGCGCGATGAGACGCTTCGCGCGTTTTCATTTGGCCTCACCGAGGCGCCGTTAAGACGCAGGCGAGAGCATGAGCGGACAAGGAACAAGCAGAGAAAAATATTTTACCAAAGAGACTATAACGCTTTCCCATTCCCACACGTAGGCAGTATCAAGTGTGTCTGCGATTTTTTAAGCGAAGCTTTATAGGCTCACAATTGCCGGTGGTGGTGTAACGCTGAAAAGTGGGCCAATCTTGGGGGTAGTGCAGAAAAGGTCCAAGCTCAATGGCACATACCAGGGACAAAAAGAAAGAGAGAGAGAAAGCAAGAAAGAGAGAAAAAGAGAGAGAAAGAAAGATAGAGAGAGAGAAAGAAAATCACCACGAAGGTCAGATAAACACACGACAAGCTTCGCTTACTTTGGCGCTGAGCCGTGCTCCCTCAAGGGCTGCAGAAGATAGCGCCAACCTTTCCCTTTCCCTCAAGAACCACTTATCATCGCTTACCCCCATTTTCTCGACAGGGTAAGGGCTGGTGATTTTCTTCCTCCTTAATTGCTGCAAGGTATGAACTAGCATGTTGGAAGAAATAAATGGCATCAGTACTGCCTTAAAGTAATCATTAAAACCAGTGCTCGTTTTATATTACATTTATACATTTTCATCATCATCAAAATACATTTTCATCATCATCATATTACATTTAAGACAGTATAAGAGGCAAAAAGTTGTCGCAGTTTCACCTGAAAGGCGAAGCATCAATTGCGATAGCAAATTTGTAGAGAGCTATACGGAGTAATGATATTAGCTTTATCAGCTGTATAAACTTGGACATGCAGCAGCACCGGCAACACGCAGAACTGTTGTCGACGCCGTCGGCGTTTTGCCCGCGTTCGCTCAAAATGCGTGCGGCGTTGGTGACTGTTGCCGGAGCCTCTGATATAAATAGGCACTTGGTGCCACAGCTAAACGTCGCCTCCCTTCCCTCCCCCTCCCCCCCCTCCCCCACGGCCTCTCGCACGTCGGAAGAAGGCGCGTTTGCTCTACATATATGGTGATTGTAAAGGAGGAAAGAGACGCCTACTTCTGCAGCCCTTAAGGGAGCACGGCGCAGAACGCGCGTTTGTTCGCCGTGCGTTCACTCCCCGTGAAAGCGCGCGTCCCTCGCGCCCTTTCACTCGCACATACAGCGTTCGGCGGCGCGCGGCGACGATTTCATCTCCATTGACGTCCTACGGAACCTCACGGCGACGGCGACGGCGACGCCGACGGCAGAAATCTGCTTTTGAGTGTCCATATAATTGCTATCGCAATAAAATGAAAAACATTTGGCAACACTCATCTCCCGATGACTGCTGACGGTGATGCGTTTAGCATTGAATCAATATCGTGACGCAACGTATTGCCAACGTCAAAACAAGGTATGAATGAGACGTGTATTGCGGCGAGATTCCTTTTTCGCATTTCCATTAGAGCACTCGGTGCCATTTAGCGCAGCCGGCGTGAAGACCAGCGCGTGGCCTCCGAAATGCATGGCGCGGCGGTGCGTGCGAAAGCTGAGAAACGCGTCGAGGCTGTTTACCAGCTGCGAATGGAGCTAAATAAAAAAATGGGTGCACTCGCACGCGTTGCAATGCGATTTTTAAAGAGCTCATTTCACTCGACTGCGACTTCAACAATGCGGCTGGTGCGACGCCCAGGGTATTTCCTGGCATACGCCGGATAATTTTTCAAATGTAATAAAAAAGCCTGTCCATTGTGATATTGTTGACCTGTCTTTCATAGGAGCAAATAATAAGCGGATTTTGCTATTTAAGGACGCTTTTAAGTTTAATTTTGTTTTGGAGTGCGCAATAGTGGTCCCTCAAGTTCAATGCGAGGAGACATGGCGGGCGTAAGCAGCTGTTCGCAGCTGGTCGTTGAACGCAGTGTGTGGCCTCTTGTGCCTTCTACTGTCCGTGTCGTTCTGCCTGCGCTATAACAAATTACGAGAGGACCTATCAGCAAGCCCATGTGGCTATCCTCATCGCATATGCAGTATTCATTCATATTCATATGCAGTCAGAGCAGAGAGACCCTCGCGCTACCCGTGCTTAGCGTCAGCTTCTGAAGAAATCATGCGTGTATATTGCTCATAACTTAGCATTAGCGGTGCCTGCTCCTAGCCATATTCTTGCACCAAAGCTAGCCGCAAGCACCAATCCGAAAGCTCACGTCTGTCCCTGAAGGAAGCCGCAAATGATCTGTGTGTGATTACTGTACGCGAAATGGAATTTGCGTTGTGAACTTCAATCTTAGCACTAGCCTGGTTCGACCATCAGGGTGCGTGCATGGTGATTATATAGAGAATTCTTATCTGGATATTTCGAAAGGCGTAAAAGCCGACACCGCATTTTTTTAGGAAGATGCAGTTACTTGTGTACGTATCATCATAACATTCTAACAGACATGGGCGTCGTCTTTACCATACTGTTTCTCTCGTTGTTAGTATACTACGAATTTGTATCAAGAAGATCAAATCAATATGCTGCAGCACGTAGCGCGGAGGCGTAGCCCCACGACAAACACTCACTACATTGTTAGGAGTACATTTGTTTGTTTAATAACCAAATAGAGCGCTACAATATTGTATTTTCATTGGGGTAAGTGTAAAGTAGGAAGTTATCAGAACTATCGGCCAATCTCTTTGAAATCCGTGCAGCTCTACCTGCTGCAGCACGTTATCTGAAGTGGGGCTGAAAACCCCAGATTACCAAATACCTATGCAACTGGAGAAGATGTTATGGTTCCTTCACTGTAAATTAAACTAAGCATGCCAATCTGTTAAGCTGGTCATGTACTTAACCTCTATTAGACCAATGTTACAGCGTGTTAACAGGAGCCATTTCAAACTATATTAATCGACCAAAACAACAAAGTGCAAGGAAAGCATCCATGTACAATCTATTCTGGTATTCCTGAACGGATTGTATTAGAAAAATTTCATGCCTGTTTAAATTGCCTTTATTAACCCAATGCTCAAAACGAGGGAGACTGATTCCTTTTCTTTCCGTTGAAAAGCAGCTTGAATGTCAATAGAAAAATGTGAATATTGTTCTGAGGGAAAGTGTTAAGCATAGACAATATCTCCAAGCTTTTATACGATCTTTCTTCATGAACAACAATGGAATGGAATAAAACTGTTTACCTTTGCAAGTTTCAGAATCCAAAATTTATGGACAGTAAAAGTTATAAACTATAAAAGTGTCTGTAGCTGCTGCCTCGCGATAACTTCTAGCTGTCACGAATGTTTCGCATATAGCCCATAGACCCGGCATGACCATTCGTGGCCTCATTGCAGTGTCGGCCTGTGCTTTTATTTGAAACTTAGGGGGGCCAACTCGGCCGAATGCGATTTCGTTTGTACATGTATCTATCATTCGCATTTCTATCATGTTCTCATTGTTGTACTTGTAGTGAGGTAAGCGTTTTTATATATATATTGCACCACAGCCACTTATCCAACATTATGTTGAAATTTACAAAATGTGGCCACCCAGTAATGGCCAAGATAGCCAACAGTATCGGCAAAAAACATGATGCAGATTCCATGCACTTGTTGGAAACGACATGAGGGGGAGCTTTCATGCAACGGTAAATGAAATTCTATAAAGCTAACTGCAATGTGTACAACTGTCCTTATTTCCATCCTATGCAACACAGGCTCGTATGCAATGTTTGCTTATTCACCGAACAGGTCACAACTTTAATGTCATGTAATTCATACATGGATCGTCAAACTCGAGTCAGTTTACTAAGTCTTGGACCGAACCATGAGGCTGAGTTTGTGTGAGCCTGGCTGAGTATAATTTTGACCGAGTCTGATTCTGCGCGAGATAGGCTGAGTAGAATTCTGGGGAGCCTGCAAAACACATACCAATAAATCACACCATGGAATAAATTGGTAAAAAGATGCATCTCACAATCTAGCAAAACGAAGATTCAGATGCACAAATTTCATGCTGTCTTTGAATATCTTGCAAGCTGACTGGGTCAAAAGACTGAAAATAAAGTGCGACCTGTTATAGTAAAATGTTTGGACCATCGTGAAAAAGTATCTGTTCTGAAGGCCGCCTATAAACTGAAGAACATTGACCTATCTATATCTGAAGGTCGAAATATTATCTATATGGAGTTCGAAATATTAGAAGGCAATTATGGGAAACGTCAACTATGGAAAGGGCCAGAGGCGCAAAAGTCAGGGTCTCGCTTTACAAATTAATCATTGATGGACTCATGTGCGGGTGGGATGAGAGAGACATGGTTAACAGATTCAATATACGACAGCGAAGTCATTCCGCCTGGCTTCAGTGCGTATGAAAAAGACCGCAGCTCAAAAAGAGGCAGTGCGTGTATTTTGCTTAAGAAAGCGATAAACCTAACAAAAAAACGTTGCGTGAGCGTTCCTTGCCTGAGCCGCACACCATCAGAATTGGAGGATGCTTAAGCTTCGCCTTTAAGAGTGGAACGCGATAGCATTCAAAGATCCCTGGCTGTTTATCAGGCTTTTTTCTCGTATATTACAAATACAATTCGGCGCTGTCATGTCTGTAGGTTGTGGTTAAGTCGTACTTTACAATTTTTCTGACGGATTTTACTTTGAGAAATTCAATTGATGTTAACTAACCCCTTGCGCCACGCGGAGTGCCTATGTGGTTGGGGTGGTTCGCGATGAATTTCATCGCCACGGATGCCACGGATGCCGATGCTTACGCCGAAGCCGACGCCGGATTTCCTGCGACACGGACTCTTAACGCCTTCGCGTTAAAATGCCTGATGCATTTTTGGAAAGTCGATTATGGTAACATGAAATATGTTTTGGGAACTATGTAACGGCCTCCTGGTTCTTCCGTCGATATAATTGATGAATTTAAAAACTATATGGCAACAAATGTGAGGCCGGGTGATCGGATCCTACTGCCAGGATTCTATAATATGCCAAATGTTAATTTGTCAACGACGTCGCACATTACTCAGTGTGACGCTTCTGCAGAGCGACAATGATAGACATCGCTTTTTAGTACGACTTATCACAGGACAGTTTAAAGTTATACAAGGATCCAGGCCTTGCGCGCGCGATATTGAGCAACCATTCTTCTCGGCTAACTCTTGCACGCTTTCACTCGCACCCACAGCATACGGCGCGCGGCCGTGGTATTATCGCACTTTCGCTTTATACGAAACATCACAGCGACGACGACCACCACAACGGCGGAAATGCGCCTGGAGTCTCCATATAATTTCTATCGCATTTAAAAAAAAAAAAGGACGGTGGGGCCCGTGACGTATACGTGATGCATTTCTCCGGCTCTGGTATGGGAGGACGCAGGGAAGGAATCTCGCTTCCACAGATTAGACGGTGCATGTGGAGAGACTGTCTATGTTGGCAGCGAAGCTTGCCTCCAGAATGCGTGGATTTTAAAAATGCTTGCGGTAGAACAGTCCCTAGATGGCCCGTAACAACTTCCGGCATATAACCAATATTTGCCATGGGGCCTGGTAAGCGGCCCTTTAAAGTAACCTTTAGCTCGGTGCCAACTCCGACGCCACCGATTGAAATACATGTAAAACGCAGAAACGCTTTTATAAGACAGTGCCTGGACCGATTTGAATTACATTATTGCATTTCACGGAGAAAGTAGAATTCAACTTAAAAATTACGCGGCAAGCGTAACTTTAATTCATGGCCTGGAACCTTCTAGAAAAACTGCCAAATGTGTGTAACTTTCAGGAACATGGAAGCACGAGGGTCACAAAGGAGTAACCCTGCATCAAAAACAGATATTGCAGTTGTCTAACCTGCATGTCCTATATTTCAGAGCGGCGTATAATACATAAAGTTCGTCTGCTTTAGTTACATTAGTTACATGATTAGGTTCAGTTAACAAAATTGTGATGTAGTTGTTCATTGCTGCATTAGAGAGTTGTAAGATTGCTTGTATTGTTTTTTGCAGTTTTGCGATTTTCACCAATTTTACTTCGTACAGTCACTAAATCTTTTTTTTTTATATACAACTAACCTCATCAAGTTAGGTGCCATTGCTACCGAGGAAAACGATTTATCCTTTTTATGTATTTAGATAAGAGCCACGAAGCCAGAGCTTCTTCTTAGTTTGTTGATTACGTCGAAAGCGTAGTGTCAGCTCCTGGTCCGTTTCCGTATCTCTTAGCGAACTGTCTTGTTGACCATGCGCAAGTGCCTTGACCCCACGATGATAAAGTTACATCTGTTGTCTCTGGGTTGGTCTCGTTTTGTTAGTTAAATGCCATTAGTATTCTTTGGGAACTTCACCCAGTTTTCGGTATCTTTGCGTGACCTCCTCCACGCAAGCTTTGGTTACTGGGTGCGTGCCATTCTTGAATTTTGAATGACAAAATAAATCCTTTAAAATTTCTCCGGTGATGGGCGCAGACGTATTGCAGCTTCTACTGCCTCACAAGCGTCGGCGGTAGTGGTGGACGTCACGCTAGAAAGTGGGCCGATCATGGTGATAGTGCAGAAAGGGTCCAGGCTCAACGGCACATACCTCTGTGGGCTCGGGGACCTGTAACGCGCCTTTTAACTACCCTCGTCACGTGGGACCCAAATAGACCCCATCACCAGCCCTTACCCTGTCGAAGGAAATTGGGGCAAGTGAAGCTTGTCGCCCGACTGTATATATATATATATATATATATATATATATATATATATATATATATATATATATATATATATAGGGTGCCGATTCTAGTATGAGGGCTTCCGAAGCCTAGGTGAAGCATCAGCGAAGAGCCGAGGACCCCGAGCTGAGGGAGCGCGATGTTGGGGCCAAACATCACGGAAGAGCGGCTGCGACGCTGAGTTTAGGGCAAACGAAGTGGAACGCCTGCGACAGCGTCGCCTGGCCACAGGCTTCGCTTACCCCCCTTTTCTCGACAGGGGAAGGGCTCTGAATGTTTTTTCAACGAGTTGGAAGTCAGCGCTTCATTTCTTCTATCCCATCGGTTTTTAGAAAAGGAGTTCTCTTCACGCAGGCGTACAGGGATGATGGCGCTCCTTTCGAAACGTTGGCTTTAGGGTCAGCTTCCTCTGTACGCCCGCTGTTCATTAGTTCATTCCATCTTTCTGTGACCCACCTCGGTTATTACCAACACAGAGCAACTCTCAACAAACGCAACATTTTCCCACAGATTTTTGAAGAAAGAAAACAAAAAAGAACATGAAGTTTTAAGCAGTAATGCAAGGGCACCGGACATAAAATCGAAAAACTCTTGTAATGTTTATTTTTGTGAATACGACAGCAACTCTTATCTGCGTTGAAAGTAAGCATAAATGTAACAGACCGTAATAGAACATGTCCAGAAATAACGCAGCCCGCGCGCTGAATAACAAGGGTCTACTGTGTGTCTCGGCTAACGTGGGCCGAGCTGTTTAAAAAAAATGGGGAGGCTACGAGAAACGACGATGGGACTAATGGTGTTTCGTTATCAGTCGAATTGCGCACGCTGGTGAATTTTTCTGGTAATATTGATTGGGTAATTAGCCAAACTTTCTGCCTAAATTTAATATTACGTGCACATTTACGTTAGCTCGAATGTCAAACGGTGCGTCGCATTCGAAAACGTACGCTCAACAGTTTCCAACTCTCTAAATTTCCCCAGTTATTGTTTGCGCGCTTCAATGTTCAGGCGCTAAACGCGAAATAGAATGCCAAGTGAAGGCGGGCCCGCGCGTGTCGGGGTTTCAAAGACTCAAAAAAAGTTTCAAAAAAGGGGTTTCAAAAAGTCTCAGTGGCTGATTTTGGGACCGCAAGAAAGTTACAGGGTTACAGTTACCGTTATATAGGCTGTTGGCTACTGTTTTCTAGCAAGTAGCCGCGGCTGGCTTGCTTTCTGTCTTCTTTTTTTTTTTTTGCTTTGCTTTGCTTCAGTCGTATTTTTTTATCGCCGCTCTGTCACCAAGTCAGCCATAGAGTACTGTTCATTCGCTGCCCGCCTTCGCTTCGCATTCGTTTTAGGGTCTTGCACCACAACTTTGGGCCGCGGAAAATACAACTGGGGAAAACGTAGTGAGGTGGAAGCTGTTCAGTATGATGCTTTGAAATGCGATGCATCATTTCACATGCAAGCTTACGCAGTTATGCAAGTAATTTTAATTTGGCCGTTAATTTTGACTGATTCGCTAAGCAATGTTACAGAAAAAGATCACCAGCGTGCGCAAAGTGCTCGTCGTATATCGTAGCACTTTTTTAATGAGCTTGGCCCGCGTTAGCTGCGACACATGGTATAATAAAATAAAATGCCTGTATCTGCGCAAGTTAGCTTACCTGCGACGGTACAAATCTTATGCACACAGACCTCTGGTCTTTGCACGTGGCTCAAAATCGTCAATACAGTGAATACGAACGAACAAAACACAGGGTAGCAAAGTAAAATGTCGGTACTCTTGAAGAAATGGGAAATGTGGTCACTTCACTGTCATCGCGACATTGCTCGCAAGCTGCCTACAATGTTATCAAAATAAAACAAAACACTTTGTATACCATAGAGCGAGTCCTTGCATACAAGAGTACTCTTTTCGGATATTTCGCCGCCCCGAAAGTGCACAATATTGCCTTGTCTGCTTCTCTTCTATGATGGGTACAAATGTGTTGAGATTTTCCGGAAGGCGGCATTCTCGAATGAGCCGGCAGCCAAGTACACCAGGCCTCGCTGTGTACACGGGCAGGTGGCACAGATCAGATTGTGCCAGTTCCGGAAGCATTCCGTGAAAGGAGAGTGTTTAGGGACCGTTGTGAGGGCACGATGACGTGAATGGTTTACCACTTAGGGGATTTCCCGACATCGTCCGGACCTTGCAGCTTCACGCCTCTGATGGCCATGAAACTGTTGGCTAGCGGGTTGTTGCTCTTTGGCGGCTTAAGCAGCTGCTCAATCGCTGTCCTGTCCACCTGTTTTCGGTCCTGTTGCGGTGCCACGAGTTTGGCGGCGAGGTTACGCACGTTGAGGTGGCCTGGCCAACGGTGTGCAGATTTGCGGGCCTCCTCGCGGTCAGGGCCTCGGGTAGAGTCTTGCCCGGTGGCGGTGATCGGTGCCACAGTGGCGGCGGCAGCACCTTGTGACGGCCGTGCCTGCTGAACGACTGCGGAATCGGGCACGCCGATATTCGTCGAGCTGGATGCCGATTCCTCCGCCGCTACCGCATGTTGTCTCGCAGAATTGCTCAGAGGAGTTGCCGGGCACTTAGGAGTGAGGGTGACGCGCGCTTTCTGCGAGGCAGAAGATCTTCCCAGTGTCTGCAGGACGGGTCCTCGCAGTGTATCTTGAATTATTTGTAGCACGCGCCGCTCGTCTTCCTCGGTCGCTCGCACTGTCGCACCGTCACCCCTGTCCCAAGAGTTGTCGCGGCGCGTTGCCATTCCTCTTTCGGCTTGTGCTACCCGTCCGTCCGTGTTGTAGTCGCCAAGTCCGTCAAAGAAGAATCGCTCGCCAGAATAGGTGTCGACTGCATTATCCTGAAAAGGCCCGTTGTCACGTTCTCTGCCGAGCCACCGCGAGGCGTTTGCATCGCTTTCTGGCGTCACATCGTCGAAAACATCTCTCCCTTCAAACAAATCATGTTCCCGTTCTCCTGTTGAGATGTCATGTGGGTTCTCAAGGACGCCTCGATAAGCATGGGCTGGTGATCCTTGAAACGCCTGTCCTTGCGCGTTCCGCTGTTCCGGCGCTTCCTGCACGCTGATGCCGTTCAATGTAACAGCTTCGTAAAAGCCGTTTGATGATTCAGAAGGCGGAACACCGGAGTCGCTGACTTCCCGGTTGGCATGACAAACACCGTAGCGATAACCTGTCTCGGTATTCGTGCATCTTAACTGCCCTGGTATTGCTCTGCCAGTCTGTTGTTGGGGTCTTCGCTCGAAGCAGAATTCTCCTTTGTCCGTAGACCGCGAACCTATGAAGCCGCGTGGAAATCCTGAAATACGATTGCCTTGCTTCTCGGTAGAAGCGCTGAGTTCCCTTTCACAAGGCAATTGAGCGTTAAAGGCTACTTCCAGTTCCTGCGAAACCTCCCGATCATCCTCAGTCATGTTACGCTTTGCTCCAAGCATTCGCGAACATGAAGCATCACGTGTTCTGACGGGTGGCATTTGACTGCCAGGGGACGTTTCGGAGCAGTTGGCAGCGGTTCCCGCGCGCATTACGGGATAGTTGTCTCTGTACACGTTGTAGCGACTGACGTCTTTCACTATACCACCAACGGTATCGGCACTCTGTGTGAGATGACCAACCCCCAGCATATCAGGTACTTTCCGAGGGTCATTTTCCCAGTGTGCTGGTTGCTTGTCTACACCGAGTAGGGACGGTTTGATTTGGTAGCCTGCGTATCGAATATTGCTTGTGGCACCCAAGGACACAGTTACGGCATTGTTACGAGCTGCGCACGAATATGCAGTTCCAGCGTCTGCTGAATCGGACATGTCAGAGCTTCCTAACAAATTGCGTCCAAAAGAAATATCGCGGAGATCCACGTTGGTGCTACAACCATGATGATCTTCTGCCTCGTTCAACATACCATACGCAGATGCACTCCCATTAACAGGAGTGCTGGAACGCGCCTCCATGCGATTGTACCTGAACTTTGCTAGGTCGGGCAGGTGGCAAGCGCCTGCGTTCGACGCCTTGTCCCCATACAGCGCTAGCGGCACTGTCCCAGCGCACTTCTTGGCGGGGAAGTACCGCGTGATGCGGTTGGACTGATCACACAGCGGCTTCCTCTTGCGTTTGTTTCGAAATACTCCCGACGAGTCGAGCATGCGAGTGTTCCTTTGTTGTTTCCCCTTAACAAATGTACTGCTTCCACCGTTTGTTCCTATTCGCATTTGCTGCTCGGCGTTGCCGCTCAGTGGTTTATACCAGTCGCCTATCTTTCCGCTAGCTCCTAGCTTTGTCCTGCTCACGTTTTCCTTTAGCCTTTCAAATCTAACTTTACGGCGCGGTGACCCCTCTTCCAAGAGGTCTTCCGGAACATTGGAGTAAATATACCCGGAGTTTTTTGCTGAGGAGCACTTCCTGGGTGATTCCATTTGTTCGCTTCGTCTCACATTGTGGCCAATATTTGCACTCAATGAAGCATCTACTGTCTCGTCCTCCGCCAATGGCTGCAGCGTAATCCGCTCCTCATCGATTATTGGACAATCCAGCACCGGCGAACCGAAGGCAATGTTGCCCGTCGTATCCCACCTATCTGCGGTCGATTCGGCGACAGCAATATCGCCCGGCATAGCTTTAAAAATTTCAGCACTCCAACCTTCTTCAAGCGCGTCCTGCTTCGATTCGTAGCACATTTTGGCTCGGGGCTTTGTACCCACTTTTTCGTTCTCTTCTTCCCAGGACAGAGGACTTGCAGCTGAAAAGGCTGCGCTCGAGCCAACGGCATTGACCCCAGTGCGGATTTGAGGAGAATTACTGCGTACGGAGGACGTCTCGACGCCCCTTCCAATGCTGTAAGCTTTTGAGCAATGTACCACCTCCTTATCACCGTGAGTTGCTTTGTAAGTGCGTTCGGACAACGGCGTTAATGAGACACCACGTTCGAACGTCATCACTGATCGCTTCGAAGGAGGAGAAGCAGTACTATGGCGTATTGCAGTGCGTTCTGTCTGGCGTTTTCGTTTCTCCTGGCTGCAGTCGATTCGTTGCACCGACTTGGCATCGCTGGCGAAATCGTCGGTAATGTAAGGTGATGGCTCAAACTCGACGGCGGCTGAGGTGCCGAATGTTATATCAGGCTCTGACGACTCCGGCAAAGTACCATCCCAGTCGCATTCGAAGATGGCATTGAATTCGACCAGTTCTGGTTCCTTCATAACGTTTTCCGGGTGTATGGCTGGAAACGGTGCTTCCGAGTGTAGCTGGTTAACCGTACGCGGTGCGACTATGGCAACGTTATCCTTCTTGTCCACGCAAGTGACTGCCGTTATCGACAAGCGGTGTGCATGTGGCGAGTTTTCCCGTTTATTGAGATCCTTGATCGACCTCTCTGCGATGGCCGACACTTCTTCGGTGAATCCTGATTCGTGAACGATTTCTTGCTCGACTTTGGTGGTAGGACAAGGTTTCCTGACAGCGGCAGTCTCCTCTGTGCCGTCCCCAGCGAGCTTCTCGCCATCGGCGGCGCTCTCGGCCGGCTGGCTTGGATTCCCTGGCACCTCCTCGCTTTCCGGAGGCTTACGGAGCGCCTCCGCATAATTTACTAAGCTGCCTTCGGGCCCTGAGGTGATTTCGTGTTCAGAGACAACTGGCCCGCTGGCTGTGAACTCTGCGTTTGACACGATACTGCAGTCGTCCGCCGTCGCACCGAACGTCGACGGCATGGACAGCGTGTCTTTTTCGCAATCAATGAACTCGGAACCATCCTCTGCATTCTCTTGCTCTTGGCAGCCTTGCCCGTTTCTCGGTGTCGCCACTTTCGCAGGGTGACCAAGGTCAGGGCATTTGTCGTCGTCGGTGTCTCCTGGCTCGTCATCAGGTTGCGTAAGGGTCAATACCGCCCGAGACTGTGTCTGTTCGACGACAGACGGTTGACGGGCCGTAGGGTCTTCAAAGGTGTTTGCACTTTGTAACTCGCGTGGCTGCTCTTGAGACGAAATCGTCTTGGTCTCTTCGATGACGGCGACCAGCGCTTCCGAGACCTGTTCAAGAAGAGAAGAGAAGCAAAGAATGTGAATAAATATTAGGCATCATTCGTGAATATTGAAAGTTCAATAGCTAATATTCAAAATAGTTTAAAAGCTAACCGTACAACGTAATGGTACTATCAGCAATGTAAATGGAAATAAAACAGTTTGCATGAGTGACATTCTGAGAAGACTCAAAAGCACCAGGAACAAGAGTACATTGCAGGTTTCTGTGACAAGAGGTAGCAACGACAGTCGAGGAAATGGTTGCAAAAGTTAACGGCAGACCATAGTCCACTTGCCGTAATCTGCAGCAAGGCGCGAAAAATATTCGGCACTTTACATTTAGCCGTGAAGTATCACCATAGTCCCACCCTCAACAAGGCACAAAAGCGCGCCCCTTTGCAACCACTCATAAATAAAAAAACGTGCGGATGGCTTTCGACAAAAGTGCAAAGCCCGCCAAGCACGCCAAGCCAAGCGAAGCCCAGAAAGAGCACTCACGCCACACCACTCACACCACACCGTCAGCTCTCAATTGAGAGCTGGTGTTGCTTCTAGAGGCTAACTAGAAAGCCTTTGGTGCAGTCCAAGATGCCAAGCCTGTGCATCAGCAACGTTGACTGATACGCAAATGAAACACGCAGAAATTGAAAAGGGGACACAAGCAATGAAGTACTGGTGGAAGAGGTTCAGTCTTTACATGTATGGAAACTGACCTTCGCCCGCGAGAAACCATCAGAAAGAAACTAAGGTAGGCGAATATTCCAAGTTTCCAGCACGAATCAAACAATACAAATTAGCTATTCGTATTTGAAAAAGGACTATTCGGTATTGTCGAACTCACAAATCTAACCAAATAACCTACTGCTAAAGTCTTGCTACTCTACTCTGTCTAATAAATAAATGATCATAAATTATCAGAAACGAAACGATAACAAAAGCTTACGAAGCAATGCAGACACAAAATGGGTATTGCAACCTTGGTTTTCGGCTTTGCGGTGTAGGCCTGCATGACAACCGTGATTTTTGCTTGTAATCTGTCATTTAGTGTTTCTCGAAGTCTAGTCATGTAGTAGTTTTATCTTTTACGCTAGATCCAGTGATGTTTTCATTTCAAGGGCCGGTTTACACGTGTTTACGGCTCACAAGTCCTTCAGCAGCTCTTTTTTTTTTTTTCCACAACTTCCGATCTTTTTTCGGCAATCATTCATTTACTGTCTTCGGAAAGCTATAGTCCTATAGTAGCCATTTATTCTTGCAAACTTGATTGCAACTAGACTCTAAATTGTTTGAGAGTTTATTTGGGCATTTTTAATGAAAATTGGTGATGTTGTATGTGAACGTCATCCTTTGATCTCGATTTTTTGCGCTAGATAGTTCAGGCATGGTACCTAATCACGGCGGAATAAATATTGCTGCTGCAGCTATACGCGTCTGCATTTGATTCGATTGCTTGTTTGATACTTACTGTGCGCATTGGAATCGTATTCTAAAAAGTTAATATTCGCCCGCATCTAAAAGAAGTAATTTCAGACGCATAGGCATAGATAGCATACGCACCCACACTTGTATTTGTTACAAAACGAATGACTTGTACATTGCAGACTTTATAATCCGGAACTGTCGAACACGTCAAAGTGAAAACGCATGCAACGAAGAGATAGAAGTACTTGCTATTTTACCCATGGCTGAGGAGAATCCCTTTAGAGAAGAACTTGAGTTTGGCCTAGTTGGTGTTTACTGCATGACATGTTGACTGCTAATCAAGGACAAAGACGAAGAAAGAGAAACACAAATCGTCGTTTTGTGTTTCTCTTTCTCTGTCTTTATCCTTTATTAGTGGTCAACACGTCATGAAGCCCTTCAGAGAACTGCACACAACAGTAGAACAAAATGGCATGCTACCATGTTTCATAGAAGTGCTAATATGTAAAGGGACGTGCGTATATAGCCCAAAATTAAAAAATAAAAAATTGCGCTTACCTGTTGCTCAAATTTCGCAAAGGCGCATTTCATGGTTCCGGTTCTTCAATTTAACATTTGGCACAGTTATTTGGCTAGTTTTAAAGAAAAAAAAACAATTATTTTTCCTTATGGGGATGAAAGCTGTTGTCAACGCTACGCTGATGATGATGACATTTATTGACATCAACCTTGAAATGAGGCGAGGACAAATTGTCTCCTAGCCTGCTTGATTTATGCAGGTTTTACTACATCTATCGCTATCTAACCTATTGCCTGCCTGATATTGATCCTAACTTTCGGACTTAAAACATTTATCATTATATGTACTGCACCATTATCTACCCTTGCACTGACTCCGGCTCTATCCATCTCTTCCTCGCTTTTCTTCCACCAATACTCTAATCGTCTCTTTGCCTATCTCGACAGCTGACCAGTTAATCTTTCCATCTGTTTTGGATCTTAATACTTCTGGAAGTTGAACACTCCCTATGGGTCTCGCTGGGTCAATAAATATCTTGGAATTCCATTTCGATGTGCTGAGTCGTTCCCGGCATTTTTTTGCAGCCCACACACGCCTCATCCTGTGGCGCATATTAGCTCCGGTATGATCTTTTTCCTCAGGCAGCCAGCTCGTGCCTCAAGTATCAAGGCACTCCCCTTTGCGTTATTATGCAGATATTGTCTCCTGATTTCTGTCTTGCCATTTCGTTAACCTCCATGGTCTTTTGTGTCACCGCCTGTCGGCAGCTGGCGAAAGCAGCCGTTATGGGAGAGTTATCATGAGTTGCCGCTCCGCTGGAAAAATAAAGGAAGGTCGCCTTTCGTTAGGTCAAGTAACATCGATCAATTTATGCTTATACCAGCAAGGACATATACTCTTAAGTATTCTCTGCTTCCGAAAACAATCAAATAGTGGAATAGGCTGCCGTATAATATAATTAAAGTCGATTCTCTACAGCGAGTTCAAAAATGTGTACAGGCACGCGGTGCTGCAACCAACTTAACTCGAGCATTGTGTTTTAGGAAGTGCACTGTTTTATGTGATGTCCTCTTTTTATTTTTATTTTTTTCTCTCTCAGATGCCCCTTCCTTCCCCCTTGCCAATAAGCTCTGGTTGTAAAAGATTTCCGGGGGGGGGGGGGGGGGGAGGCGGAAGGGGAGAGCATGCCATTTCTTGATTTTGATACTAAATGTCACACGGTTCTTGTGACAGAACTTTCAAGTGACTATTTCCATGTTGATTGGGCTAACGCTTAACTTTCGTGCTACACTCCCTGTGCTGGTATATTTAATTTTACCCAATGTTGGTCGCTCAATAACAAAACAGGTTATATGCGTTGTTCCACCCTGTATGTGCCCTCGGGCTAGCAGTGTAAATGAATTAACTAATTATTTAAGCATTAATTGTTAATTGAATTATTATTTGTTTGATTTATTATTTCCTTGTATATCATTAGTGAAATAATTGTGTAATAACGTAGGACGAGCACTCATCATGTCGGCTTGATCGTTTTCGTCCTACTTCGTTCTCATCTTTTCGTATTGATAAGCTATCTAATGAAGTGCGCAGTCTAAATCAGACGTGCTCCATTTGTGAAGCGTCCCACGGTAAGCGACCACTGAACAAAACTCTTTTTCCAAAGAATGTTTTCGATCTTCTTTGGGAGCGAGCGGCAGTCGACCAGTGTGACTTAAAGGAAAGCCCGTGTGACATGCTTGACTAAGGACGCCTTCATTTTGCTGAACTGCGAAACAGCACATCGTGAGAAGTAATCATGACAATTAAGCAGTAGACTGCAACACATATGGATATCCCAGAATTGTCGAATGAGATAGCCGTCCATGGTTCACGTCACGCGTTTAATTTATTCTAGCTGATAACATTGGAGAACTTCTAAATAGGGTAGTGCAGACCCTGCAGAACCCACTATAGGACGCTGGGCTACAGATGACAGTGGCATCTGCATAGAAGCGCTGAACGCAAGTATTCATATGAAAGCGATCATAAGGGATGTACTTGGGGAGTAAGAAAGAAAAGTCGAGACGGAGTGCTCGGTGTCGACTATATTTTTTTCTTCTTCCCATCTACCCGCGCTACAACCATCCTTTTAGAAATGGCATGCCGGCAAGCACAAGTCGTCGCGACTCTGAACCCAAGAAACATTCTTCAAGACTGAAACCTCAGATCACCGATCAATCCCCTTCGGCAAGACAACGGGAACACTACCAATGAGCAGCGTAATGCTGAAGTCAATCATTGTCCGTATTTTGAAGCATGAAAATGTGTCCTCAGATAAATACGCATCTGAGGCACTCAACGTAAAAGTAGGACTCAATGTACTTCTGTGGGAAGGGAGCTGCGTGTGGACACCAGCCACAAATGCTGGAAAGCACACCGCGCCCAAGGCTCTTCCGGGCGTCCTTGTACTCCTCGTTTTCTTGTCTTCTGGAGTGTCTTCCACCTATTCGCGTCTCCTCCTGTTCCAATCCTTTTCCGCGTATTACCACGAGAACATGTATTCTCGTGACGCTACGCGAAATAAATGAATATGGAAATAAGGGAAATACTTCATTCGCTAAAGAAACTGATGTCCCGTTCTGTTAATGGCTCCACTTTTGCATATTTTTACTCGCTACTTCGCTGCGTGACTCCTCGGTCGGTTATGATGCAGTTTCGCGCGCAAGCAGCCGCATGTGTACCTGTTCCTCCAACGTGGCGTCGGGTTCGCACAGTTGGTCCTCGCCAAGCCAAGCCAGCGATGGGTCTCCTCCGAACGTGGCTCCCGTTCCGATGTTCTCATCCGTTGCGACGAAGATGTTCTTCCTGAAAGAGAAATTTAAAGACCATGAAAGGACAAAAGTGTGCCTGCGGTATTCGCAGTCGAAGCTCGAATTAAGCTGTTTAACATCCCAAAGCAACAGATGCGGGCAATGCGGGACATCGTAGCGGGAGTCTCCAGGTCAACTTTGACTACGTGGGCCGCTTTAAAGTATACACTAAATGGAAACACTTTAATTGGTTTAAAGAGACAAATTATACTTTCAAAAGCCAATTTTTAATAGTTTCTTGGTAAGAGCTTCATTATTACAAAAAGAATTACGGACAAATTTTTAGTTTTTTCCCGTTAATTTCGCGGCGAAAGCCGGACGCCGGTTTGTGAGTGTGGCATCATAGATTTCAAACTAATTTCCCGTATTGAGAGCTTCTGTCTGACCCTTTTCTTGATAAGTAATTTCCTACTTTTATTGTGGAGAAACAAGGTAGCTATGGAATCTTCGTAGATGTTTCCCAAGGTATACATGTATGCCTTCTGTGTACCTTGATTACGCAATGCCTCCATGACTGCTGCTATCTCTACGGAAGCAAAGGCATTTTCATAATCTAAGAAAGCTATATAGGGAGGTTGACTGTACTCCGCAGATTTCTCAATTACCGAATTGATGACAAGGACGTGATCCATTGTAGGATATCCCTTTCTGAAACGAGCCTGTTCTCTTGGTTGACTAAAGTGTTGGCCTGATTCTATCGGAAATTATCTTGGTGAATATATTACGAAATACTGAAAGAAAGTTAATCGGCCTACATTTCCTCCATTCTTTAACGTCTCCCCCATTATGAACAACATTAACAACATTCTTATGAACAACATTAAGAATGTTGTCATTCTTACAGCTGCCTGGTACACTTGAAGTCGTAAAGCATTACGTATAATGGGCCGCAAGCTTTCGTTAGCGTAAAATCTCCTCCATCTTTGATTAATTCGACTGTTATTCCATCTTGTCCTGCCGCTTTTTTTCCGGGACATTTCTCTCGACGCCCTCCTAACTTCGTCGCTATTTATAGAACGAACCTCTGTATCCTGTTCATCACTACTTCGAATGAAAATAGCTTGGCTGCTCTGGGAAATGTACAGGTCCGTAGAGAATTCTTCTGCATGCTTTTACTGTGTGATCTAAATTGCTGATGATATTACCCTGCTTATCTTTCAGTGCATACAAACACTGGCAACAAGTGGACTTGTCTTTTTCAAGGCCTTGTCTTTTTCAAGGCCGTGAAAAAGACAAGTCCACAAGTCCACGTTGGCTCCTGCTCTCATCTTGTTCTCGTTTTGCTCATGTTCCTGTGTTACAATCACAAAATGGGTGTATATGAGCCACGCACCATCAAACAGGTAGATCATCTATATCTATCTAGATCACCTATATCATTTATATCTATCTATATTAGACAAGCCATAGACTGCACTTTGCGAAGAAGCATTGAGCCGCCGCCCTTTCCGCTTATGAAGGCCGCCTATAAGCGTTTCGAGAAAAGAGTGTGATACATTTATCATACGAGAAAAGCTCAGAGGCCGAACATCCAAGAGAAGTGTTCAAGTCTGCAAGCCTGGCATCTTCAGGTAATTTAGGCTTCGCTGCAGGACGCTGGTTGTGGGAGGGAGGTAACCCCTGTACATGTTTTCATTCCTTTGAACTCAATATTTCTTGCCAAATTGAAGCGCTCAAAGCTGCACCGCCTGTCAGAGCTTGTTACAAACGTAACTGGTTACATGTAATTGGTTACTGAAAGAAGTAATTGAAATACAGTGAGCGCGCTATCGAGGAAACAAAGTAATCGTTAAATTACAAAATTATCATAGAGTGCAATTGGTTACAAGCAAATAATTAAATGTAATTCCTTACGTACACGTTCGGGCTTGGTAAGCCAGAAAAGCCGCAAACACGAAAAACGCGTGGTTCGCCCTAAAGCTCCCGCTACTGCCCGCCGTGACGTCATATATTTTGATGGCGTCTACTAGGGCCTAGTTAACTATTTATCGCTAAAAACAAATGAGGTTGTAGTATTCTAAAGGAGATAAAGAAGTTTCGCGAGCTTTTCGCTCAACCAACAAGCCTTAAATACGAAAGAATACTTGAAATCAGTGCCGTCACACTGACCTTACCAGGGTATCTATGCAAAATTTAAAAAAAATGAACTTTTAACTTCATTTGCTCTTCTAATCTGTAACCTATTATAGCGAAATTGAAGAAAAATGTTTTCAAATAATACATTATCAGTCTAAACTAACTTACTGTTTCTCTTAAGCGTTCCTTTAGGCAATGTGCACATGTGCTTGTGAGTGCGTGAGCGCGTACTGGAGGCGTGCGTGTCAGCCAGTTAGTTAATAATAATAATAATAATAATAATAATAATAATAATAATAATAATAATAATAATAATAATAATAATAATAATAATAATAATAATAATAATAATAATAATAAATTTCATTCACTTCAATTCGTACAACGTGTTCTAGCCTGCTTAAGCGCTGCCGCTTGTGTGCGGGGCTTGGCAGCCAAGTTAAGCACACGAAACAACAGCGAATAAAGCATACTAGAAAAGGCAAATAAGAAAATCTACCAATTACGCAGCAATCCGATGTGCGACGAACAAAAAAGAAAGCTAACAGTACAAAATGACAGTAAATTTCCCACCGTGCACACTTTCACACACGAAATGAAAACATTAAAGACGAGGCAAACACAGTAAATTGCCTCAGTCTATGTTATCGTTCAAACGACGGTCGAAAAAACTTCTTAAGCGTCTTTTAATGCTCTGGATGGTTCGTTTTTAGGCGAGTGAACGAGAGAGAGGGACAATGAGCGCGAGAACCTGATCAGCTCGACGTCGTCTAGGGGCCTGTCGTCGGCCGTGAGGAACTCGCCCAGGCACTCGACCTCGCACTTGGCCAGGCACTGCGCCAGCATCTTCTCGGCGTCCACGTCGTCCGGCCGCCGGGCACGCACGAGGAGCGGGGGCTCGCGCACGAGCGCGTCGCCGCCCGCCACCAGTCCTGCGCGCAGCCCGTCAGTCACGTGACACGCATGCACGGTTCTGAACAGAAGGAAACTGCCCCGCTCAGAGACTCCGTGCTCACTCTTCATAACAAGTACTCCTCGCCTCACTCCAGGCACTTTAATGTAGCTGTTTTGTGTCTCGCCACACTTGGGGACCTGCAGGCTAAACAATCGGGTCGCCATATAGCGGTAAATGCGAGAGAAACGCTCTAGCAGACCGTCACACCTCTTTGTCGTAGAGGATCCTTGATTTAAACCACGTTCGTCTCATTTCGAAGTGTTGTTCAGGAATTCATGTTCAGGAAGATAACAGCGCTCGAAAGACAAGGACACGGGCAAAGAAGAACACGACACTGACGCTTTGCCTGTCTCCTTGTCTACCTAGCGCTGTTATTTTCCTAAACATGAATTGCCACCAACTCGGCCAAGTTTTTCGTCTAGTACAGTTCATTTGTTGTGCAGGAGCTCACGTCACAAACGCCCTGCCTGTTTGAGGCGCAACCGACGGTGGTCAGGAGAAGAGTTGCAACATTATACAGGGTGTTTCAGCGAGCACTTTCAAACAATTCTTTTTTAACGTTGCCTGCGGCAGATAGCACAATTCTAGTTCATGAGCTGGTCTACTGGAACGCCAATGCTTTTCTCCGCAAAGTTCGGTAATTAATATCTCGAAACTGGTGTCATCCCGATAATTCGTTACAAGTGGATCCGCCTTCCGAACCCCACGGCCAGAATTTGCAAATTGGAAAAGAGTCATAAGGTAATTAGTTTAAAACATTATTAGTGAATTTTTGTTAATTAGTCGATTGCGCATTTCAATTTCTAGCGCAAGTAATGTCGGCCTCTTCGAGTATACCAGCTCATGAACTAGAATTGTGCTATCTGCAGGAGGCAACGTTTAAAAATGTTCAAAGTGTTCGCTGAAACGCCCGGTATATATATTGACACGTGTAGTTGTTTATCATTTTCTTCCGGAGGCCGCATTTCACCCGCTAACAGGTTAATGTTATCGCTTGGCACAAGACGTGCTTGCATGATTACGAACTTACTCGAATGTTATCGTTGCTTCTATCTGTTGTTCATATTCTCTCTGAATCTTTTGTGTGATCAGATTGTATGCGCGACGCGAATTGTGTAGTACTTTTTAGAAGACACGCGGGCACCAGCGATTACTCTGGAGCCTTCGACGAGTCATGTATAAAAGCCCACGCGCTTGACACGCCGATCAAATTTTCGACGATCGCCGTCTCTGCTCGCCGCTATCGTTGTGCTTTGAATGTCGCTTGTAAGTTCACCCAATAAACAGCTTCCTGATACACAGCTTTTTGTTCGTCACTACTACGTGACAGTATATATAGGGTAATTATGGTAATTATTTAATTAGGCATTTTTATTTCTCGTAGAAGTCATGGCCACCTCATAGAAAGTGGATGGGAAAACGGCACCGCGGTAGCTCAATGGTAAGAGCATCGCACGCGTAATGCGAAGACGTGCGATCGTTCCCCACCTGCGTCAAGTTGTTTTTTTCATCCACTTTAATTTTCATTAATCTATCATTTATTTAGTTCAATTAGTAAGTACAAGTCATTTTCCCTATGTTTCCTTGGCGTAGTTGTGGACCATTATAGTTACAGAATGGATACCAAGAGAAGAGCAGTCGAGGAGGCCCGAAAACTAGGTGCGGTGATGAAGTTATGAAATTTGCAGGCGCACACTGGAATCAACTAGCGCACAACAGGGGTAATTGGAGATCACATGGAGAGGCCTTCGGCCTGCAGTGGACATAAATATAAAATATAACCTGATGATGATGGTGGTGGTGGTGATTCAGCAACAGAAAGCTGTATCGGGAGTTTTTCATGTTGCTCTACAATTTTCTGATTGACACTTTCCATCTAATTATAACATTTGAGAAGTTGATTAATTTTATAAGAGTAATTATGTAATCGGGCGGAATGCGAAAACTAATCTGAATATCCCCAAGCGACGGCAAACAACGATGCCTTGATTTTATCCAGCTACGTGATATTTGCATATTTTTAAAGCTTCTTGCATGGTAGTTGGGGCACCCTGTATGTATGTATGTATGTATGTATGTATGTATGTATGTATGTATGTATGTATGTATGTATGTATGTATGTATGTATGTATGTATGTATGTATGTATGTATGTATGTATGTATGTATGTATGTATGTATGTATGTATGTATGTATGTATGTATGTATGTATGTATGTATGTATGTATGTATGTATGTATGTATGTATGTATACTATCATAAGAAGCCAACAAACGATGACACCAAGGACAACACAGGGGAATTTACTTGTCTCGAATCTGGCACGAATCTGGCGAATCCGGCTCGAATCCGACAACATTGATGCCTTCAGGTAGCATATGTGGGCTTATTGACCAGTTGCCTTCACCCAAAAATATCACGTACTCGTGACGCCTGCGGCAGAAAGGTTGTTCCACATCCGCCGCCTAGGTTTGTGAGTGGTGGGGCTGGCCAACAATTCTAGGGTTAGTTGTAGTAGTAAAAAAACATAAATACCCATGAATAACCAGTCCACTGGTTATTAATCCTATGCATTACATGGCCTGCCCAGCTCCATTTTTTCCTCTTAATGTCAACTAGAATATCGGCTATCCCCGTTTGCTCTCTGATCCACACCGTCTCTTCCTGTCTCTTAACGTTAGGCCTAACATTTTGCGGTCCATTGCTCTTTGTGCGATCCTTAACTTGTTCTCGAGCTTCTCTTTTAACCTCCAAGTTTCTGCCCCATATGTTCGCAGCGGTAGAATACAATGATTGTACACTTTTCTTTTCAACGACAGTGGCAAGCTCCCAGTCAGGATTTGGTAATGCTTGCCGTATGCACTCCAACCCAATTTTATTCTTCGATAAATTTCTTTCTCGTGATCAGGGTCCCTCGTGAGTAATTGAACTAGATAAACGTACTCCTTTGCAGACTTTAGAGGCTGTCTGGCGATCCTGAATTCTTGTTCTCTTGCCAGGCTATTGAACATTATCTTTGACATTGCATATTAATCTTCAACCCCACTCTTACACTTTCTCGGTTGAGGTCCTCAATAATTTGTTGTAATTCGTTCCCATTGTTGCTGAATATAGGACATTGTCATCTGCAAACCGAAGGTTGCTGAGGTGTTCGCCGTTGATCCTCCCCGTCTAAGAGCTTAAATGCTTCTTCTAGGCATGCAGTGAATAGCGTTGGAGAGGTTGTGTCTCCTTGCCTGTTGCTCAATACGTGCTACATAAAAGTGTTTTTCCGAGCGTGAAACAAGCCAGCGAATACACGCAATATTGCCGCGCGACTGGCCGCTCGAGGCACTTTCCGTTCCCGTTCCAGTTACTTATTTTAAGAAAACGCTGCTTTATTCATTCAAAAACAAAAGTAACTGGAACACTAATGCATTTCGTCGGGCACTTCGAAAATTATATCTCGAAACTGGTGCAGTCCAGAGAACTTGTTCCAATTAGTGTACACGCCTTGCGAACTCACCAGCTTTAATTCGTAGATTGAAATATGCGCAATAAAATAATTCAATAAAAAGTTGGTTACGGTAATTGTGGTAATTATTTAATTAGGCATTTTAATTTCTGGTAGAAATCAAAATGCCTAACCGTAAATGCCTCTTGCTGGCCGCCTCGTCCATCAAGAGTTAGAATTGTGCTGTCTGACTCAGGCAGTTCCTTTTTAAATTTTGGACTTTCTAAAAAAAAACACAAAGTATATGTCGCTGCTACATGTTGTAGTTCAAATTTGACACATTAAACTGATATTGAGTTCGCAACATCTTTTGCGTAAAAATTTTGCCATGGTTTTGTTGAGTGCACGTGTCTTCGTTCGATGGGCATGATATTTCAGTGATGTTATTTTGTCCCTGTATTATTCTACAACAGGTAGCCATGTCGCCGTGCTTTCTTTCGTCTTCGGGGTTTAGATTGATATTATGCTATGAACGAGTAACTTTCTGGTCATTATTATGTCTTGCAGTAAATGTGTAATAATGATTATTTGAATTAATTGCATGAACTTCATTTATTTTGCAAAAAAATAAAGTAATGTTCATAACTGTAACAGTGTATGTCTGTTATGTAATGATATCGCACTTCACCCAGCGCAATTACGAGTCGCATTTAAGACGGCACCAAGGTGAGTACTCACTCATTCTAACAATGACATTGTGTTTCTTCTCCCCCGAGAAATGGCGCGATTACTCCGATGCGAGCGCCACCTGACGGCAGATCAGCTTACTTCCTGCCCGCGTGCGTCAACCCATTGGCCACGCGGGGGAGCAGAACGTCATAAGATGCGAAATCCAAGTGGGAAATGCGAATGTCCTGGATCGGGAGAGCTTCGAGCCTTCCCGAAGTCTTCCGGTTCTAAATAGGGCTTCAGCATTCAAACCTGTGACGGCTACGGGGAATGTCAGTCGAGGAGGAAATGGGTTTGCCATCCTGTAAAAACGCGAAAGCGGGGTAGGCCGGTAGCGTGCACCATACGTTACCGTCGATGAGGTCATGCTGTTCCTTCCGCAGGTCACTGCTGGCGACCTCGTCCTCGCCGCAGAGTTCGCCGACCCGGAAGGCACCCTCGCACCACGGCGGCTGTTCGTGGTCCTCTCGGAAGCGAAGGCTGAACAAGCAAAAGGCGTCACGTTAGCCCGCGATGTAGCGCAATTTGCAAAGCGCAATGGGACAAACAACACGACACTATATAGCGCTGTTAATTGGGTGACTTGATGTTCGTTCGTGTTGTAAAGCGCTGACGCTGAGTAAAAAAAGGGTTAATTAAACTAGCAGCCACGATAGGACACACCGGACGAGGACCGCAGGCGCAACGCTTTGAGCTTTGTTGTCCTTGTCTGAAAGTGAATCTGTACGACGCACATCCCTAAGAGTTTAAAAAAAAAAAAGAAACTTTGAGTACGTTTAAGCTTCGCTCTTAAGAGTGGAACGCGATATCGTTAATGGGCGCCGTTGACGCCGACACCGTATTTTCTGCGACATGGGGCCCGGTAAAAAGGCTCGGTTTTCAACATTCCCCTCACTGTTGCCTAGAACCAAAGTACAGCGAAACACTATCAGAACTGGAGGACGCTCAAGCTTCGCCTTTAAGAGTGGAACGCGATAGCATTTAAAGATCCCTGGCTGCTTGTCAGGCTTTTTTCTCGTATACTCAAATTACAATCCGACGCTATCACGTCTGTAGGTTGTGGTTAACTCGTACTTAACGATTTTTCTGACGGATTTTACTTTGAGAAATTCAATTTTTGTTCACTAACACCTTGCGCCACGCGATGGGCCCCCGCCCGGTTGGTGTGATTCGGGATGATATGGTTTGGCATGATTATTTCCGCCAGATGTCGATGCTTAAGCCTACGCCGACACCGACGCCGGATTTTCTGCGACACAGGGCCCTTAGGGCCCATTCACACTTGCGACTAGGCGAGGTCGCGCGACCAAGTTAGTCGCAAAGCGACCAGTCGCAAGTAGTTTGAAGTTTGAAGTAGTCGCAAATGGTCGCTTTTCTCGAAATGCGACCGTTTCGGGCCAGTCGCTCACTGCTCGATTTTTCAGTCGCGCGACCGCAGACGCAGAACAGCTGAACCAATAAGATGCGACGGAACAGGACCTCCGTATACGCTCACGCTTATTTTACGCGGCGATGACATTTCAAGCAGACGTGAACGGCAGATCGTGAGACACTTCGGTTTAGCGACTCGTCGGTCGCATTTGTCAGTGTGAACATCGTTCGTCTTGAGTAGCTTTCTGGTCGCCAGTCACAATAGGTCGCGCGACCTCGCCTAGTCGCAAGTGTGAATGGCCCCTTAACGCTATCGCGTTAAAAGTGCTGCGACATTCCTGATTTTAACGCGACAGCATTAAGGGCCCCGTGTCGCAGAAAATCCGAGGTTGGCGTCCCGTGAGTGAAAAGTGCCGTATATATTTACGTCTATGTATATGCCACGCCTTGCAATATGACATGCGGTATATGCGGTTATATTACCAGACCATTCTATCACTAAAGTTGCTCATACCTTGTCCTACATCCTTGACAAAGTGATTCCTCGGTATTTTGAGAGTCACAGTCTACAAACAAATGTCATGAAACAAAACACCCACAGCGAATGCCTTTTATGTTAAACATTCTCAGACTGAAATATTAAAAGATCGAAACAATAACAGAAACCTGAAAATTATGTAACTGTTTCGGCGCGGCTGTGCACAAACTCCGGGATCGGCTCACGCAAGAGGCCGCCTTTCTACCAGAAAGCTCGCCTTCGTGCATAGCGTTCGCCGCCAGTGTTTCCCGGTAACCATTACGGTTGCTTAAGCTGCAGTTGTCGGGAAGCCTGAGAAGCAGATCTTTGAATGCTATCGCGTTCCACTCTTAAAAGGGAAGCTTAAGCGTCCTCCAATTTTTCGCGTTTCGTGAGCGCTGCACCAATCGCAAGACGAACGTAAGACACAAAGAAACTCCACCGTTCGACGAAGGACAGCACCAAGCAGTGAAACACGTCTCAGTAACTTGTGATACGCTCCACCGGCTTGTGCCATTTTCACTAAACATTACACTTTCTTGTTCAGAAACGTAATATGTTGACAATTACTCATGATTCACCAAATTCGAGCAAATTTAACATTCTCAGACAGGAAACCTGAGGGCACTCTCTATATCGCACACTACAAGCGACCTTCACCTGCCTATGCTTTGAAGCACGAGAGGTACTTTCATTAAGAAAGTAGAACATGGTATGGTTCGCAGCCAGTACGCTACCAAATAGAAGGGTTAATAATACCCTCGAATAATGTACGCTGCGTTTAATCGTAATGTACTGTTGCGGTACAAATGACGAGAATTTTGTCCTTGAAAACGACCATTAAGCGATGTGAATGCAGTGTCACAGGCTATACAGGAATTCACTCCAATATCTGTAAAAATCAGTGCTTTGTTTGCTTAGTGTCTGATATCTATCCGATGTTGCGGCCGCACTAGTGATGCAAAGCTATTGCTAGTACTATAGATAATATCAATGAATGAGTCATTATCGGTGTATCGATAGTACGAAAACTTTCAATAACACAAAACCACGCAGCCTACCACACGCAAACACTGCAACATGAGCTTGGCAACGCTTCCTTGCTCTTAACAGCATGAACCGAGTGCTATACTGGTGGTCACTTTTCACATTATTTCCGGTCACCACCGAAGAATTGCAAAACCATCTATAACCGATAGCACATTCAATAGCGAACTATCGCTGTACGATCCGTGGTACTATTGTACTGCTACTAATAGTTTTTGTTTCACTCTGATGCCAAAACATCTTGATACTATCGACAGTGCTACTCGCCGCGGTAGCCCAGTACCGAAACCTTTCTAACACTATGGCCTAGTGGCTTTGGCGTTGTGCTCCTGTGCTCAAGGTAACGGGTTCGAACCCTTCCGCGACGGTCGCATTTCGGTGGGGCGAAGTGCAAGAAAGGCTCGTGTGCTTAGATTTTGGTGCACGTTAAAGAACCCCAGGTGGTCAAAAATATTCCGGAGTGCCCCCATCACGGCGTACCTCGTAATCAGACAGTGGTATTGGCACGTAAAAGATTTAATTGTCTTTTATCGAACGTGCCCGATCGACTGTAATACTATCGATGGTCGTTTTTACACTACACCTACAGTCTTAAATAATATATCGGTACTATCAATATTCAATTTACCGCTAGTTTTGCATGCATAACTATAGTCTACACACACATGTTTTCGTTCTTGTTTCAATTTATTTGGTTGAAATATGTCGAAGACATATATGCTGTCTGCTTTGCTGTGTGCCAACTATGTTGCGAAGCTCAGTCAGATGTCGCAAGAGACGCCTTTTGCCTGGCGTAGCAGGGTATAAAAACAGTTAGAAGTGTGTTTGTAGCTACTGTGAATATGAGATTAAGTAGGGAATTATAGCACATATATCATATGTTTCTTTTCATTACTAAATAAACCAATTAAAAAACAACTATGCCAGACCTTTGATTTCCTGGGCTTCACTTGTGATGCATGGCTCGGTATGCCATCCAAATTAGCGGAATCAATGACCGCTCGAGATCTCTCTATTATTGTAATTATTATAGGATATAAGTATTGTATATGGTCATTATTGTAGGGCATGTGCTAATCAATGTTTTTCGTAGGCCAGCCACGAATGAAACCAGCTTGCACACAACACTGCGAAATCACTGATTCGTGCATAATTTACAACAGCATAATTCATATAGCGTGATTCAACTTTCATCCATGCTCCTGCTGCTTGCAATTGCCTGAATTTATTTTTTCTATAATATGTGTGGTGCTGGTTGTGCTCGCTAATGACTCTGCTTTCTACGGAATTACGAGGGTCGCAAATTATCGCAATCAGTCAGAGATACAGATGGTGAGCACTCGCCCGCGCATTGGGATTCCTGCATATGTGAGCCGCTCTTTTCAGACACGCAGATTACATGGAAAAGTAAGAGCATAATCGCGAGAGAAACGTTAGAATCCTTCCACATAAAAAAGTACAGATACATTTTGTATCAATGACACAGTGGCCTTGTAATCACGCCATATCAGTTATGTGTTGCATTGTATTGTATCTTCATGTTCATGTTGCACGCGAACTTGTGGTGCTTTTTTATTTTCAGTTTCTGAACGTAACCCCAATGTATTAAAATCAGCCCCCCCTCTCCTATGTAATGCCCGCAAGGCCCCTTAGGGTATATGAATAAGTATCGTTGAGAAATCGCATTGTTGGGACTTGTAGCACGAAACCATCATCTGTTCCCTTCATTTTGTTTTCAGTTGTGGTCCTGTGGTTCTGCGCATGCATTCGCGTATCTTGTGCAGCACAGAGGCAATTTTGAAGGCCTTTACTCGTGGATAACTTTCTGTGGCAATCAAGGGGTGTAGGCAAAGCAAGCACAAGCGAGAGCGCTCAAGAAAGTAGCCCCGCACTTTCATCCGCGCCTGTTTAGGCTGCGGAAGTGAAAGCATAGACACCTCAACTACAACAGAAAAATAAGACAAAAGGCACCACTGAGCGTTCAAGTTGACTTGTGTTGCGGTTTTATTGCGATAGCCATTATATGGACACTTATATGGACACGGGATTTCTGCCGTCGGCGTCGCCGTCGTCGTCAGGTTCCGTATAGATTCCAAGGGCGATAAAATCGTCGCCGCACGCCGTACGAGTAAAAGCGCGCGGGGGACGCGCGCTATCACGGAGAGCCAACGCACGGCGGAAAGCAAACGCGATTGTCGCCGAAAAGGCCGTGGGGGTATGGGGGGGAGGGAGGTGGGGCGACGCTATGCTACGGCACCAAATGCTTATCTTGCAACCCAGCGCAAGGAGAACTGGCAACGCAATCTCCCACGCGAAAGCAAAAAAAAAAAAAAAAAAAAAGCGGGGAGGCAGCGCGGGAGGGACGGGGGGAGCAGCTTCTACTCTGCCAACAAATACGCTTGCACTGGCGGTGGTGGCCGTCGCCCCCACCGTCTCTTTATCTCCACCACGGCCGGGCTCGACTGGCGCGCGCACTCGCTTCTGAAAAAGCGAGCGAGCGCGCGCGCCAGTGGAGCCCGGCCGTGTCTCCACACGGCTCTGACCTTTGTGCGCTGTCCATTCGCCGCTCAGTTTCCGTTGACGCGATAGACCGCACGATTCTTCGCCCGCTGCAGCGGCCGCGCCAGCGTTTTCACAGTCGTTGTCTGCGGTCATTCAGTGTGATCTATCCATGTTTGCTTGTGCGCGATGACACCAAGCTTGGCAATTCAGTTAGAAAGCGAATGTGTCCAAGTTTATGCGGCCGATAAAACTACTCTACTATCCCTACTCCGAATAGCTCTCTACCAATTTGCTATCGCAATTGATGCTTCGCCTTTCGGGTGAAACTGCGACATTTTTTTCGCAGTTTTCGCGGAAACTCGCTGTCAAAACGCTGGAGTTAGGAAGCGCGGCAGCGAGCGAAATGACCTTCGTGCTGCCGCTCGCATCAACGCGAACTAAGCCGCGAAAACACATCGCACGGCGGAATGTGTCCCCGACGCAGATGGTTTTCACAATACAGCGGCCCGGGTGGGCGCACGCGTCGTCCGGGCCGCGCGGAGTGCCCCCCCCCCCCCTCCCTACCTTCCCTCCGGAGCGTTGCGCGCGACTGAAAGACGGCGCGCTTCCTCCCCGTTTTCCTTCCTTCCGTGCGAGAGATTGAGCCGCGAACGCCGGCTCACCCTCGCCAGCTTTCACTCGCACACACAGCATACGGCATGCGGCGACGATTTTATCGCCATTGGAATTTATACGGAACGTCACGGCGATGGTGACGGCAGAAATGCGCCTGGAGTGGCCATATAATTGCTATCGCAATACGAAGTAGGAAGGAAGGCAGGAAGGGAGGAAGTGAGGAAGGGTCGATCAAATGTCGACGTTAAGCAAGACAAAGTGGCAAATGATCCCATGTTTAAATGTTGATTATATATCTCTATTCTGGCCTCTGTCCATTTTTCATTATCATTATTCACTCATTTCGCATCTCATTTCAAGCGCAATTACGACGACCTCATCTTCTTTAGCGTCGACACTTGGTTGACCTTATATTTTTTTTTTTTTTTTTTACCAAAAGGCCAGGTGGTTTGATCCCGAAGATAGCGCAACCCACAGTGCATTGTGGTGAATGTTTGACTTTATATTTGCGGTAATTGAGCTCGTACCGTAATTTTACCTACTCTGCGACTGATTCTCGCTTCTTGTGGGTACCGTCGAAGCTGCCTTCCAGACACCATTGCCTCGCACGAGTGAGGCAATGGCGCGAGTTCATCCAGTGAACAGACTCCATTTCTCGAAAGTGTACCGTAAGGTCGCTTTGCCTCAACGTGCCCTTATCTACGGCGGTGCAGCCTTTACAGGGATGTAGTGAAATGTGCGTAATGTTTGACTATACTCGTATTGGCGCTAATTACGCATGTACGGTTAAGTTTACCTACGCTACAACTAATTCTCTCTTTTTGTCTCCTTGAGACGTCCATTTTGAAACCACTTGTCATTCGGTACAACACTTTTAAAGCGCAAAAGAGCCGTTTATTTTTCTTTTGTTTTTTTTTTGCTGGAAACAAGATACCCACACCGCAGATACGCCAAACCCAAACAGACCTTGTCAACAGAAATCACGGACTCACAGACACCGAAATAAAAGCTCATACATGGACTCTTGCAAACACAGACGCACTCAGAATTTGGCTCACGTGTGTGTGTGTGTGTGTGTGTGTGTGTGTGTGTGTGTGTGCGTGCGTGCGTGCGTGCGTGCGTGCGTGTGTGTGTGTGTGTTTGTGTGTGTGTGTGTGTGTGCGTGTGTGTGTGCGTGTGTGCGTGCGTGCGTGCGTGCGCGCGTGTGTGTGTGTGTGTGTGTGTGTGTGTGTGTGTGTGTGTGTGTGTGTGTGTGTGTGTGTGTGTGTGTGTGTGTGTGTGTGTGTGTGTGTGGTGTGTGTGTGTGTGTGTGTGTGTGTGTGTGTGTGTGTGTGTGTGTGTGTGTGTGTGTGTGTGTGTGTGTGTGTGTGTGTGTGTGTGTGTGTGTGTGTGTGTGTGTGTGTGTGTGTGTGTGTGTGTGTGTGTGTGTGTGTTTAAACAAAAGCCACTACTAGAACCGATGGGTGGATATTACTCCACAAAGTTCATCACTTTCACCTTTCTTCTGCGCCTATTTTCGGTCTTTAGAACCTTCGCTTCACGTTAGCGAAGGACTGATAAGGAAAAAAGGTTCGTTCATTCCGCCACAGAATCCCTGTGTTAATCTTCCCTGTTTTAGATTTAAATCCCACTGCCTTGGGCCGGATTACTATGTCGTCATTAACCTCTGAATGAACACTGCAGCACGCTAACAAAATAGGCCCTATGCTCGTTTTGCCTGCGTCAGAGCAAACAGCGGTCTCGCAGAGAAACCACCCTAATCGTTTCGCTGTGTCTCACTGGCTGTTTTTAGTGAACGGTGCTAGTGAATGGTTCGTCCCCAGAGGCCGTGTGCAACAATTTGAGAAACACCAGCGTCAGAACAACCTAAAGCTCAGCATGCTAGTGTAGGGATACGTCGTGCAGAGACACGGATATGCGAAACACGGACTTATAAGCGCTTGTCGTTCTTCTGGTGTCCGTATTTGTACGCCTGCCTTTCTGTATACCGGTTGAGGCGCCACGGAATCGTGCTTGCTGCAGAGCTCACCTGTGGGCCGCTACGGGTGGCCTCGAGAACTCCTGAGGACATGGCCAGTCGGCGAGGAATTCGGCCGCGAACTGGGCAGCTCTCCGCAAGAACTCGTTGTCGGGAGGAACTGCGTATGTACGTTTGAGATACTGTGAGCCAAGGTAAAAAAAGAAAAACAGAGAACACAAGGAAAATATATGCGGATCCCACGCTCTGAGGGAATCGAGGTAAACGAAGCTTTCTATACTGTTTGCTTTGACTGACGATAATTAGCGGTCATGTCGACGGCGAACTTGTAATTTCTTCAGCGTTTGGTTCAATACGAGAGTGGTGAGTTGATGTTGAACGTTACCTTGCGTGCACCAGTGCTGTCTGCGTAGTACACAGAACACACAGGGAGACGTGTTTGCATGAGGTGCTGTGCTGCATTTTTCATAATCTCTGAGAGGGTTGATCATTATCATTGCCTCACATGGCACGTCGCACCGAGGCAGAAGTGTTAAACTTTATAATTGTATTATGGGGCTGTACGTGCCAAGACCACGATCGGATTATGAGGTCCGCATAGTGGCCGACTCCGGATTAATTTTTACACGCTGGTGTTTTTAACGTGCATCTAATAATCTAAGTGCACTAGCATTTTTGTATTTCGCTCCCGTCGAAATGAGGCTGCCACGGTCGGGAGTGAACCCGCGACCTCGAGCAATGCCATAGCCGTCAAGCTACCACGGCGGGCACACAAGTGTTTATTTGACGTGCGACCGCTACCGTAGTGTCACCTAGGCTCTACGGTGATTTAATGTGGCTTTGCGTCTGCACGACCTGCGTCAGTTGTCCGCTTGACAAATTTGCATGGTGTTTATTTTTCAGAAATAGCAGAAACACACACTACCGTACCTTCAGCTTGCTCGCAACCGTTGTTTCCTTGCCTTCTCACGTCACATTTCCTCTCACCCGCCCTTCCCCTCTGTATTGGAAATGCGAGCGAATAGCGGCAAGGCTGCTATTCACTCGTTTCACGACTGCGTCGGTTCTACCCATTCTCTGCCTCCCCTCCGTGCCTCCTCCTACCATTCTATCTACCTGCCCTCTGGACTTGCACGTTAGTAGAAAGGTAAGCGCTGCAGTTCTCGCAATGCGTTCGAAGGGGGGGGGGGGGGGGGGGGGTCTCGCGGACAATTACAGCTGTCAAGACGCTAACGTGGCGACAGCCAGGGAGCTCCAGAGGGCACTGTGCACATGCCAGGCGACGGAAAGGTCCAAACGAGTTTCTCGCGTCGACTTTACTCTCTGCCACGCTCCTGCTATGTATATACACGCTCTGAACCAACCTTCGACGTGGCGTGCAAGACAGCAGCAGCAGCAGCGCAAAAGTCGAAAGAAGAGATAAAGAAAGCTTCACTTTAAAAAAAAAGCGACAAAAAGAGCCAAAGAGCTGCGTATGCGCATCTCACCCGCTGGGGCCCCTTCTGGCGGCTTATATAGATTTCTTTTCTTTTTCGGAAGCCTGCCCTTAGGCATAATAAATACACAAACGGATTCGTTTGGTGCAAATAGTCTAATAGAGAACGGGAGTAACGACCATGCATCCATCGTTCTATGTCGACAGGGCATCCTAGGCGTGCCTGATAGAGTTAAGACGACACCAGAAGAGCGGACTGATTGGTGCAAGCGCGGTTCTGCTATGGTACTGTTCTGCGTGGTGGTGCAAATAGTGTCCGCACACACTCGTGTGCTATAAACTAATTTTGCAAAAAGCAACGACACGCCGCCATTTTCAACCTCTGTACCGTTGAGTAATCGGTACATTTTGTTACGGTGTGTCACATTTCTCTCCCCTTCCTTTTATTTTATGCGAAGTCTCAGGTATCCAGCAACCTCCTGCCAGACACTCCTCAACGTAATTGAAGTCAGCGCCAGAACATATTGAAGGTTAGAGGCAGGAGCCGGAGAATACCACGCTTAATTAAATCCGCATTTTTCCTTACTAGCGTCCGCAGTCCTTGAAAGCGATTCTCGTCTTGGCATGTTTCTTGCGAGGCACGATCTTGCTCCAGATTGCCTAGTTTTATGTTCTCGCTATATGCAGACAAAAATTTGGGAAATGTTAATACAATTATGGTGTTTTACGTGCAAAAACCACGGCCTGAATACGAGGCACACCGTAGTGGGGGAACTCCGTAATAGTTTTTACCACCTGGAGTTCTTTAACGTGCACACAATGCACGGTACACGGACGTTTTGGCATTTCGCCCCCATCGAAATGCGGACGCCGCGGCCGGGATTTGATCCCGCCACCTCGTGCTTAGCAGCGCAACGAAAAAAGTTTTCCACTTACCTAAATGAAACCTCGCCAAATCGCAACACATGTGGAATGGCGTTTCATAAATATTTTTTTTCTTTTTAAACACACACAACAATAAATACATGGAACTGCGGTCGAGCGAAATAACCACCGTTTCCAAATCAGTGTACCACATACACGTAACTTTTATCGGGAACAGTGCTTCACACACCTGTATCCCTGGAATCATTCTTAAGTATGTTAGACGATTTCCCGCACATTTAAACATGGTTCCAAGTAAGTACGTCTAAAACAGCATTCCGTGTAATAGTCATAGGTATATGGAACATTGTTGCGAATGACAAGGGCTATTTTACTGGAACACAGTTTCAAATATTTATTGCTATGTGCATTTAACAAGTGAAAACAAAGCAATATCTGGAACGCTGCGTCATACATTTTGCGATTTTATGTGGAACGTCATTCCATTAGGCTAAGTAGAAAATATTGGCGAAAATGTTTCGCTTTTTAACAGCAATCTAAATGGTGCGCAGGCTTGCGTTGTTTAACGGACCTCCTATGTCTTGCTATGACAAGCTTCTGCTTTCTGGTTTGTTGTCGCTCGCAAGATATCCTTCACAGAAAGTGTCAGCTTGAGCGCTCAATCTGATGTAATATAATGGGCACTCTCTAATTCGCCCATACTTTTATCTGCACCATCTGGGATACATGGAGGAATTGATAACGCAGGCTGACACAGCAGATATATGTCAAACGTTTCACGATCACGTAGCATCTAGCGGGCGCATACAGCGCTATCATCTAGCGAAGCCAGTAGTGTAATCAAATCGCGCCAAATCGGACTAAAATGTTCGCCACTGAAGATGCCGAAAGAAAGATTCAGGTAACAAGTCGTTCATGTTACTCTGTATACCACTTCCAATGCCTACCATCTTACTTAACATTCGGTCATTCTATTCATTGGTGTTGCTCTTTTTATGTTTATGTTTTTTTTTTCTGTACAGCTTCTTAATGACCCAAAGCAAAACTGGGGCTCTGAGACACACCTTATATAGTCGAAAGCTCCGGATCAGTTTTGACCACCTAGCATGAGTTTTCTGCAATCTTACCCCGCCCCCTCCTCTCATCTGAATGTTACCAGGACGCGAACCCGTCACCTCCTGGTCAATGGCAGTATAAATCCAAACAACAGCGAGGCTCGCAAGAAGATGGAGGCTTGAAGCAACTAACAGTGGTGGAACAAGGAATGCCGCCGGAGCCAATCTTTCGACTATATTATACTTGTCTTCGCCAGGGCCGACAATACGATGTTGATTACTTCAATGGCGGTAGGGTTCCTTTGCAAACCGTACTTGCAGAGATCTTGATACATCCTTGCAACTTGCGTGCCCAGCATGTCCCTTACGCACATAGGTCAGGAATGCCTGGATCAGGGACGCGCGTCCCATGAACAGAACAATCCAGCAGAATTCGAGCGGTGGATGTTAAACTATAGCCTATACGTAAGTGGTCACGTTTAACTACTTACCTTTTAACTATGTAACGGTTCATCGGTCACCAGATTAGAGGACAAGGCACGCGCTGCTGAGGGACGACTGCCGGGTACTTCGACATCATCCGCTCACCAGGCGTCCTTGTTCGCCCTGATTGTCAATATCGTCGGCCCCCGTTTCAGCAAAGGAAAAGATCATCGTACTGCAATAAGTACGTCTCTCACCAACAAAACATATTAACGGCACACCTAACGCATCTGCTGCAATCAACGTTAATCGAAGCATTCTTGAGTCGTTTCAGTTAAACGTTGTGCAAAGACAAACCCGTTGCGTGTTATTGTATTTCATTTGCAATTTACGTATTCGTTAACCAGGGCCACAACTGCATGGGAGAGACCCACCGCTACGTCTGCTCTGCGAGACCACGCTGCGTCACGCGAGGAGGAGGCGAAGAAGCTACATGCTGCACCTGGGCGACTGCAACGCGACACGATTATCAGACCCACCGCGCGGTGCCTTAGCGGCTATGGCGTGGCGCTGCTAAGCACGTGGTCACCGCCGGTTCGATCACAGGCCATGGCGGCCGCCTTCCGATGAGGGCGGAATGCAAAAGCACTACGGCGCGCCTCAGAATCAAAGTGGTGTTTTGGGCAAGCAGAAGAACCCTTGAACGTAAGTTTTAAGTTTTGACTGTTATCAGGATTTTCACGATTGCACTGCCCTCGGTATCGGCTCTAGTTGCGAAGCCCATTAGAACCGTTGCGAGAGCGCATCACTGCCGAAAAAAAAAATTCTCGAAAAAATGTGACAGATCTTTTTTTGCTTTTTCTTTTTTGAGCATGGGAAGACAGGCTACATCCGAGCCGGCTATCCCATAATCTCAAATTTGTTGCTAAAGAAAACATAAAAAAGGACAATACAGAAGAAAATATCAAAAAGCATGATACACGCGCGGAACACAAGCACACAAAGGTTCTCTCATCTACCGGTACCAGGATGGAAAGCACAGTTCAGTAACTATAGGATGGTCGCTCCTTATACAGGCGATGAGTCCACACAAGTCTCTTCATATGCACATATATAAGAACCCCACCAACCCGAGATCAGTTCGTTAAAGAAGAAGTACAATGTACAAGAGAAAAAAAAAAAGTCGCAGCTACCGACGGCAATCGTCACCGTCTCGGCACATCTGTGCAAGCATGCGCGACCGCTTTGTGACTGCATCATAGAGAAATAGAAATGACTAGATTAGTGAACTTGGTGTATACCTCCAACTCGACGTCGTATACGATCTTGTCGGACACGTGCGACGCGCACTTGGCTTTCAGCTGTCACATCACTGTCCACAATTTGTTCAACGCCATACACCGTTTCGAAGCAGACGCTCCCCTAAATTTCTTGAGGTTGCCGCCACACACACACACAAAAAAGGAGGACGCTTAAGCTTCGTCTTTAAGAGTAGAACGTGAAAGCGTTATCGGAACCCGTTCGCATCGCATCGTTTGCATACGGCAAGTACGCTTCATTTACTGCAACACGTACTGAACGTGGGAAAGCCAGCTTACAAAGATCAAGCTTACACCGATCCCCTTAAAGTCGGCTTCACTTTCAAACTGAAATGCATTGCTGGAAAGACGTTCTTCCAGGGGCACTATAAGTGGTCTTATATTAAAATGTGAAGGCCCTAGCACATTTTCTCTTTTATTATTTTAATAATTGTTTGCTATTGCCCCGATGGCGCGCAGGTCTGGTATAAATGCTGGAAAAGGGGTTTGTGTTTGAGTTTACTCGTAGCAGAATTAGGTTTTCTCGCCTAACATTCAAATAACATATACATTCAAATTAAATCCGACGGCGAATCCGACGCCGAATGGTAAAGTCGTACTTTACCTTTTTTCTGACACATTTCACTGTGAGAAATTCAATTTTTGTTCACCAAAACCTTGCACCACGTGGAGGGCCTGCGCGGTCGATGTGGTTGGATGATTTTCTCCGCCACCCGCGATCACACGCCGGTTGCCGACGTCGGATTTTCTGAGACACGGGGGCCCTAAACGCTATCGCGTTAAAATCTGTCTGCGTCGGCAACCTTCTTGAAACCGCATTGCAATCTTTGCATCGCTGCTCCCCAAGCAGGCGATCTGCGGCCGTCGAAAACGGAGCGCCGTGAGCACGAGCAGCGAAGGAAATCACGGTACAAACCATGTAAACAAAGCGGAGACTGCACCAGGGCGCGACCGCGCTGCTTGACATTTCCACATTGGGGGCGCTGTCAGGAGGCACAGTCTGGCGATGGTTTTCTCAGCACAGGAAGCCCCAATCATGATACCACGTGACACGACGGTTTAGAGTGCTCAGACATTTTTTTTTTTAGAACGATAGCTTTCTTTCACTGCTAGCCCCGGTTTAACAGAAGGACGGCTTGTCGCGCACCACGGGTGTCGACCGCTGAATGCGATTTTTCATGCGAAAGCATATTAGTATATGCCCCATGAAGCGCAAAATATGGCGAGCGTACCGGCGTTTACATACGATGGTACCAAGACCCACGTGACCAATTGATGACGTCACGCTCTCGGCGCTGGACCTGCTGTGGCTCGCACTGCGAAATCCCACGGTGAACAGGCATGGCGTCGTGGTCGATCCACACCCAAAACATTGACTTTACCCAATTCGAAAATTGGGTCGACCTACGTTCACAACCTACCTGGCCTACTCCCAAAATTAACTTGGCTCGCTCACGATATTTGGGTGGCCCAACCCCAAAGCTAACTTTGCCCAATCTGAAAATTGAATTGATCCACATTTACAACCTACCTGGCCCAGTCCCAAAATTGACTTGGCCCACTCTCAATATTTCGGTGACCCACCCCCAAAACTAACTTTGCCCACTTCGAAAATTGAGTTGACCCGTGTTCACAACCGACCTGGTACTTCCAAAATTGGCTTGGCCCACCTGCAAATTTTGGGTGGCCGGCCCCCAAAATTGGCTTTGCCCAATTCGAAAATTCAATTGACCCAAGTTCGAAACCGACCAAGCCCACCCGCAAAATTGACTTTGCCCAATCCGACAATTGATTTGAGACACGTACAAGACCGGCCTGGCCCACTCCCAAATTTACTTGGCCCAATCCGACAATTCGTGGACAATTCGACCTGGTGTATCCCAAAATTGACTTGGCCCACCTACAACATTAGGGGCGCCCACCCCGAAAATTGACTTTGCCCAATTAGAAAATTGAGTTGACGCACTTTCAAAACTGTACTTGGCCCACCGCCAACATTTCGGTGGCCCACCCTCAAAACGGACTTTGCCTTTGCCCAATTCGAGCACATGACCAAGTGAAAAGTATCGCGCGGGAGAGTCATAATGATGTCGTATTTAGTGCATGTAAGGAGACTTAAATGCCTCTAACTTTTGTTCTTTCCTTCCTCCCCTCCTTTCAACTAGTTGTGCTCACGGACAACTTTCTGTGACAAAAAAAGGGAAAGGCAAAGCACGCACTTGATCATGACACATATATGCTGCCCTAAAAGCGAAACCGAGAACTGCCTCGCAGGAAACGTATTATTTACGGCGCTCAGAGGCTCGTAATTGTTTCTAGAGTTTCGAGGTCCACAATATTCGTTTAACGCAAAAACTTAAAAGTGGAAAATGTCATGTGCAATATTGTTTTAACATACGATAGGCCATGGTGAAAACATAATCTAGATTCTGTCGGTTTTTGGATGAATATTCAGAGATGCTACAAAAGAATGTAACAGCGAAGAAGCATATCCCCAGACCATACCAGAAGAAAAGGAGTGAACTTCAGTTCAACAAGACTGAAGCCACATTATCCCGAGAGTGTCGAGACACAAACACCACACACACACCACACACACACACACACACACACACACACACACCACACACACACACCACACACACACACACACACACCCACACACCACACACACACACACACACACACACACACAACACACCACACACAACACACACACACACACACCACACACACACACACACACACACACAACACCACACACACACACACACACACACACACACACACACACACCACACAACACACACACACACACACACCACACACACACACACACCCACACCACACACACACCACACACACACACACAACACACACACACACACACACACACACACACACACACACACACACACACACACACACACACACACACACACACACACACACACACACACACACGCACGCACGCACCACCACGCACGCACGCACACAAATAGTTATATATATATATATATATATATATATATATATATATATATTATGCCGATAGGTTTCTGTACGTCGTTCGGATTTCGTACCTATATTGATGTTTTCTCCAATATTACTTTTCTAGATACTTTCTAAACACATCAATCGCGACACACGCCGAAACTGAAACTAAAAGCATCACGTATAATGTTAAGACTGTTGTGCACCATTGCTTACAGGTTTTGATGGCGTATCAACAGGAAGGCAGTCTCTTTTCAGCGGAAGGTAAGCAGGAGGACTTTCGACGTAGCTGAACAGATATGCCGACTTTGCCTTGTTTTGCCGCTCGAAGCTGGCCTGCAAGAAAGGGTCACCGTTACCTGCTTGCGTATCGTGGACCATAGCGAGTCTATGTCATTTCTAAAGGCGCACTTCTTGTAAAAGGTCGACGCCATGGTAATCGAAAAGACCGCCGAAATCTTCCATCGCCAACTCCGTGAACACGACCGCGCGTCGTCTGCTCCGGCAGCGTCCTAGCAACGAGTAATCAAGGTCACACGTACTTCTGAGCTCATGCAAAATTAATTCTAGATCGAACGTTTCGTTCAGCGGATGAAAGTAAAATCGCCTATTTTTCACTTTTACACTCTGCTATAGCAAGTGGGATCTAATTTCCGCCACATATTTTTTCGCAGTTCGCAAATTTCTTTGCCTAGCAACATGGCGACGAAAGCGTCCCTAGCTTCCTCGTCTCCAACGAGTGCCTAATGGCTGCCAAACAGGTGCGCGCTTTAAAAAAGAGTGCAACATTCTTGATGCCTGGCAGCATTTAAATAAATTTTATTTTGTTAAATATATCGCAGAACTACTAACTTTGCAAATATAAACGTATTTTTGTAATATATGCACGAATTGTTGTTTTCTAAGGTTTTGTGTACCGTTACTATGCAACGAGCGCGCGGAGTGACATGTCGTTTATGCTGTGTTACGGCTGTTGGCAACTGTTGCCCTTGGAGTCAAACGCCATAACTACGGAAGCTGGGAGGACCTAGTAACCTGTCAACAAAAAGGTGAATTTGCTTAGGCATGCTGTATCGCGGTCGGCACCGCCGACATTCACGTTCGTTTCGGTTGCTAACCCGATCGGGTGGCACTCTCGCGGCTCGAACCGCTGTTGCCGGCCCCTGGCGCCGCAAAAAATGGCGAGATTTGCCAGAGGCGTGCTCAACCCGGCCCCCTTCTTCCCCGCTGCACCCGCCTTCGCGACACACACACCGTCGCCTAAGCTGCGCGCATCTTTCTTTCATTGCCTGCGTGCTTTCGCTTTTTGTTAGGCGAGCGACGGTTCTCGACGACTCCTCTATGCTGACACCGTGAGCCGAGCGACCGAGCCCTTCGGAAACTGGCTCGCACATACTCGGCCGCTATTCGTCCCGCAAGCGCAAGATGCGAGCAGCTGAGGTGATCGGCGTCGATGTGCTGCAACGTTTTCAACGATTTGTTGCCCCGTGTTGTAATGCGTGTCCCACCGATCCGCCCGATAGCGCGGTTTGTCAACGTACGGCGGCTGCCAGTGTGTTTACCGAAGGCTTAGTCACCGCTTCCAGGCAGCCGCAACTTTCGCCGGTCGGCCGATAACGGTACGCTTTCCCGTGTCCACCAAGCGAGGGCGAAACCGTTAGACCCAGAGTGAAGCCAACGATGCGTGACGCGTCGTCCAAGCGCCGAGCAGCAGTGCCGCTTGTGCGACGACCCGAGCTGCGCCGAGTATGGAAAGGAACACGCGTTGTCTACCTTTCGCATTCTTTCCCCGGTACACCAACGGCAGCTAAGCCAGCACGATCGCGTTACGTCGCCCCAGTTCGCGATTTGATGCGCGCCTCTGCGTCCGATCCCGTAAGCGCCCTTTCGTAATAATCGGGCAATACCCCGTCCAAGCGATTCGGCCCAACCTTGGCCCCGTTGTCTGCGTTGCGACGTGTTCTCCAGAGGTCGGTGCCCGCCTTGCCGGTAAGGCAGCGGTTGCAGTCGCCGATTGATGTGCGCTAAACGTCCTACGCACGCCGCCGCGCACTCACATTGGCGGCCGGCAGATCAATTCTCTCTCTCTTTTTTTTAATCTCTTTAATACGTGGTGCGTAGCTGGGAGGCTGGTGGCGCGGTATTCGAGTGAACTTTCGATGACCAAAGTTTTTCCGAGGACGCATTAATCTCGCCTCGAGTTGTCGTGTTTGAGCGGCTTGACTTATGCTGATGCGCTGGTGCAACTGCAATCAAGGTCTGGAGTGACAAAAACTGGTTGTAAAACCCCACGAAAGCCGTTCCACATCACGCACAATAAAAGAACTTCTTCACCATTATTTTAAGGTACGGACAGTATGCATTCGTACAAAAAAATAACATTCAAATGTTATTTGAGATAAGAATAATCTGGTAAATAGCTAATTAGTAAGTCTTTCTGAACTACCCACAACTGAAACTTCTCTCCACTGTATCAAAAGAACTGCAATGGGCCTTGCATTAAGTTTCCCACACATAAATCAGCATTTCGAGATCACAAATTCAGCATATCATAAATAATACGTTATGATTTCTGGGTTATTGGCAATGGTTCATTCAGCTGTAATGGTGTCGGATGAGCCATGTCCCACGTAAAAATAACTAGGGGTGCGCGAATTAGAAACTTTAGAATAATGAATTGAATAATGTCCTATTCGATTTGGTCTTTGAATCAAATAGTCACTGTTCGTACATGCGAATATTTTTCGGATACTTTTAGAATATTTTGAAACGGGGTCAACTGTGCCCAATTAAAAATAAATTTGGAGCAAACGTACGATAAACCTTCGTAGTACAAACATAAAACATGAGAACTTGTGTAGTGGAGCAGGCTACGTCGCTTGGGTAGCAATACTTTGCAGGATATACAGCGATCATTCGCGCTCTCTGGAGAGTAAAGAAAGAAACCGCTTGTTTTCAAGCTCCAAGAAATGCCCCATTTGTGTTTTTAATAAAAAAACGCTTCATAACATGATATTTAATGACAGAAACTCGCTAAATTTAACAATACTAGGATGTAAACATTGTTTTATATTGACTGTGGTAAGGGCTGTTCGGTATTCAAAAACTATTTGATAACTATTTTATATTCGCTTCGCTTCTGGTACTATTCAATTTGTATATGATTCGCTCCCAAAAATCACTATTTGCACACCCCTAAAAATAACTGGTTGGTAGGAGTGGTGTTCAATCTGGATTGCTGAACAATCTTTTGTGGTTCCTAATGGTTTTATTGGGTTACCATTGAGAATTCAACAATAACCCAGCTAGACCTGTTGAATGGTTTCCTTTCTGGTGCGTCACGAAATTGACTCCTCGTCGATGTTTCATTTCATAGTGCTCACCAGCGTTTTACCCACTCATGCTTTTGGCCCGACATACGATTACATTTTTGAATACAGCAGATGTCATCAATGCTTACGTGGTATACAAAGCATCACATTTTGTTAGAAAACTGAAGTGCTGTATGGCATGTTTATAGCAGCCATTATTTTCCTCTCCTGAACAATACTGTTGCATGTGGAAAGGTGAACGACCCTTCATTGTTGGTGCCATAGCGTGTCTTATGGATTGCCACTTATTTCGCAATAAAACAGTGGATAGTCGCAGTAAGGCATGTTGACCTTCCAACATACATGGAACATGCTGACTGGAAAACCTAGCCCAACAACTTTTGCACACAGGCACAAGGAATAGATGAGGATGAATGCCACTGCCAACTGTTTATTTCTCTAAACACACTACCTATTTATAAGCTTGCTCAAGCACATGCGTAATGACACTTATGAAACAGTGAAGGCATATCAGCAAGAACTACTGCGTGTGTCAGAAGTATTAAAAAAACTTGGGCTTGGCCTCATGCAACAAGTTGATGCCTCGCTGAACAGATAATGGATGGATTGATAAAAGTAAAAGTGTGCAAAGCCTATCGAGTCATGCTACCGTGCTGTAGTTTTTGCTGATGTGCCTTCACGCTTTCATATGAACAAGTGGCATGATTGATGCACTTAAACGAGCTCATAAATTGGTGGTGTGTTTGTAAAAGTAAACAGCTCGCAGTAGCGTTTGTCCTCGTCGTTTCCCTGTGTTTGCATGCAAATTTTGGTGCACTAAGTCTTCCAGTCAACATGATAGATTAACTGATAGACTAACAGTCCCGACAGTCCGTGCTTTTGAAGTGTTATGTTTTTTTGTTTGTTTTTTGCGTTAGCAGAACTTTTTCGAAAATCACCTGTGGCCTGTATCACAGATATGCTTATTGAGCTGGATTACTAGAAGTAGCGGACATTACTTACACTGGAAATCAAGATGCATAACTGAAAATTAACAAGTTTTACTGAACAACTTTTTAATGAATTAAGTGTGCATATTGCGTTAGATGAATTTCAGCCAGTGAAATCACAAGGCACATTCACTTGCAATGAACTTTGAAACTAGTACCAGTTTTGAGATCAGTGCTATCAAAATTGTGGTAAAAATGTACCGTTGTTCTACATACTTCTTAACAAAATACCTTCTTAGCAGTGGCGTAGCCAGAAAACTTGTTCGGGGGGGGGGGGGGGGGGCTCAGGTTGCAGCGCGGCCTCCTCCTTATAGAATTTGTAGAGGGATCAAATGCATGAATAATAACTGCATTGCCAATTCCATTGTATATTAGATGCTGGAAACAAATTATTGAACGCTATGCACTGTCCATTAAAATATGTATGTTGTCATAAAAGAATAAATTCATATGCCCCAAAAATTGTGGCAGAAATAACTGATATCAATGCTTCCGCGTTTTTTGTCTAATTAATAAGTAAAGAAAACATCACATGAACTTTAGAACTATTGACCCTTTTCGGGGAGCAGTTTGTTTTAGAGAAACGAGATGGCGCTCACGGCGGAGCGCCATACCTCTCCTCAGCGACCGCGCACGAATACGAAACCATTACCGCTTCTAAATTGCTTCTGTGCGATCAGCTGTCGGAAATGCAACTGAGTTTTCGCTAACACACTGTGCTCCAATCATGCTAGATTGAATAATGTGGATTGAAGACGTGTGCAGTAGTTGGCTACAAAAATAGTGACTGGCATGTTAAGGAATAGAATTAATCTGTGTGGCGAAGTTCGCGGACTGCTGGTGCAACTGTCTGAACGTTTTACCGGCACTTCGTGATGTACGGCTTTCCTCGAGGATACAGAAATTTGCTCATCCGCCAGCCTTGTATCGCTAACCTTCAAAGAAAGGGCTTCATCCCCATAACGTCGGCAAGAATGAGTACCACTCGTTAAACAATGACAAAGGGAGTAGCACCGCTTCCTGTCATATTAAGTTTCGCGCACGTTATCTATACACATCTGTCCAAATGGCAGGAAAACTTACGCCCACTCTATCGCCGACGTATCAAGAATAAGTGAATGGACTTACACTTGATTATATGCGCACTGTATACACACAATAAATGACGGGCTACACCTATAGCGCACTAATGGTCGAAGGTGAATGTTTCGTGATAGACCACAAAAGTAAACAAGATACTAACTGTAATATAGATTTGCTACAAGGTATTACAATGTACAAAACAGCTACGTTTGAAGCCTTGTGCGCAGCAAGAACACATCTATCGGATCCGGAACTGAGCACACACGCGATTGATTAGGCAGAAAATAATCAGATAGGAACTTCACTGAGTCAGAAACTGACAAGCCACTGCTTCAAAATATTTGCCCAATAAAGAACAAAGAGCAAAACACACTAATCCTGACTGAATATATAATCGGACAGCTTGGAATTCATATTTAGCCCCGCTTTTAGAACAAGCACCGTATACGCTGCTTATGCCATTTGGACATAGCTTAATCAGCACCGAAAGCGCTTTTGCATGTTCTCTGAAGCTGTGATCAAAGCTTCGTGTCGTCCATCTAGTCACCGTCTATGATATCTCCGAAAACAGATGTTTTATAAGCCACGCCGGCGTCATACACTTCCATTGTAAACGATGAGGCAACGGAGGCAGTTGAGGCAAGCAATGGACGCGTCACCACGTGATCAAATATGGCAGCACCCACGGGATTGCCGCGAAAAGGGTCAATATCAGTTCGAAACCAGCAAAGCAGTGCATGCAGCTTATATGAAAAACGTAAAGGCCATGAAATGAATAAGTTGAGGACAAACATTTTGATGAATCTTTGTCATTCAATAACCTTGTTTACATTTTTCTACATATGCAACGGCCAGGAAGAAACCTTAATGACGCTATCCCTCGTTGCAATCGATTGCGGAGGAGCAGCTGTAACTCGTCGTGTATTGTAATTACACCGAGATAATACTCGCAGCAGTGAGTACAAATAAGAAGTGGGAGTTCTGCAAAATATATATTAGAAATTGCGAAGATAGAATGGAATATACAAATGCGAAGATACAACTCGCTAAAGGGCAAAAAAAGAGTCGCTGGAAACAAAGTTCACTGCTTGTATACACAAAACCTCACAATAAGATATTTAAAAATACGTATGAGTCTCCAATAAATCTACGTATTTAAGCAAACGTCAGTGTATATAATGCGTCAAATAAGACAAATAAACATGTTGCTCAGTCACAGATAGTAAACTTTGCGCACAGAAAGACAGATGATCTAGGCAAGAACATAACTATGATCGCAGAAATCGTGATATGTACTTGGGCCATGCAGCGGTCGCGACAGCGCCATGTGGGTAGAATAATAGAGGAATAATGCATAAATCAGTATGAAAATGGTTAATTTAACTGCCTGTACAACGCCAACAATTATTCTGCACCCAAAATTAAAGGAGGGTATTCCTTCGTTTCAAAAAAGAAATAAAAGCAGGTAGCTGAAAATGAAAGAAAAGGACAAGCGAAGGCCACAGATGATGCGGCAAGTTGAACTACCCAATATCCGAGTGTATTTTTGGCGAACGCCGCGTGGGCCGGGCTTTCAATGAGCATGGCCGGTCAAAATTGGTTATTGGTATCCTCGTAATTTTTGTATTCGCGTGATAATTGTGATCATGATGCTAACTGCGAAAATAAACGGCGAAATAAACGGCGAAAATTTCTGCAGTTTTAAAAGCTAATGAACGGCCATGCGTTTTAATAATTAAGAACTTATGGACCTGAAGGAACAGTGCTTTTTACTTGCATTGATTTTTGCTGCTTCGCTATCTAAAGGACAAACTTCTCTCGGCGGGAAAGTTGAGCGAAGCGGGCAATGACTTCGGACACGTTGATGCCGACGTCTCTGTGGCTGTATAGACGCGCCAGCCTAACCATGCGTTCCACAGACATTGTAGAGCGCAAGTAGTTTTTTAGTAAACTCTTGTTAAAAAAATATTCTCTCTGCGCTGGCAGTGGTCACTGGAAGGGTGACTAGAAGCTGCAGCAGTATTTACACATTTACATAGATCCTGCTGTCGCAATGAGAGATGGGCATCTATTCCGGTGCTAAAACCTAAAACAATCCCTTGATGTCGTTGGCATACTTGTTTAGGTACCTTGCAGAAACAGTAGGCTGTTCGATTCCAGCGATGTCCGTCGTTTCGTCAGGAAGTGTGGAGAAGCAGCCTGCTTTTGAATCTAGGCTTTCTTTGATAATGTCACCACAAATTTCTATAATTTGGTTTTGTGCGTCTGGGCTTAAATACGAGGCATTACTGGGCCAACTTTCCAAATGGTTCTTCAGATATGTATCTCCACAATCAGCTCGTATGCGAAGAAGCACTCTGAAAATGCCTGTATTTTCAGCAGGGGCATTGCTTATATCCATAGGGCCCCTGTCCCTGTGGCCACGGAGAGCCAGACCTTGTCGCCCGCAAAAAAAAAATTCGCAATAATAGGCAATTTACTTTCTTTTGTTTTCTCATATTTTACTTTGCCTGCCCTGGTCCAGCTGATCAATGACATTGGGCACGCTTCCTGAAAATGTTTGGAGAAAATTATCAGCTGCTAGCTGACAGTCACGGTGATATTTAGTATTTTCGTGTGTGTGGGAGATTGCGAGAGCGCGCATCCATTTATGGAACGGCTTGGACACGAGCGTTTTTGTGCGCGCATGTTGGCCCAAGTTTATAAGAACATTGACCCCATAAAGTTCTAGAATTGAAAATGTTTTAAAGCATGCCTTTGGAAATGTCAGCGCACCTTTCGTGTCAAAAGTTTATGAGAACTTTATACCCATAAAGTTTCGTAATTGAAATCCATGTGCTCCGTATATTCCGCGGATGCTGCGAGATGCCGCAACGCGCCCGCTCGCTATCGAAAAGCCGATGAAAGTTTGTGCTCGGATGGGGCTCCTTGCGTTACATGACTCCAGGTGCAAGGGCGTTGTCATTAAATCCAGCCCGAGTTCGCAATGTTCGCGCCGAAATGTCTTTTCGAGCGTGAAAAAGACATTGTACACAAAATCCAGAATGATTGCCGGCGTCGGTGGTAGTTTTAGTTGGTGGTGCATGCCCGCACGAAAAAATTTCAGGGGGGGCTGAAGCCCCATCAGCCCCCCCCCCCCCCTGGCTACGCGCCTGCTTCTTAGGCATTGATGCTCAAAAATTCTGGAACACCATTGCATTGATCGCAAACTTTAGAATGCATATCTCGAAACTGGTGTCATGCTCAAAAAATGTTTCAGGTGGATATGAGTTTAGAAGCCACCGCCTGGAATTTGTTAATTATAAAATGTGATGTAAATAATTACTTTAAATATTAATTAGCAAAACTTCAATAATTAGTCAAATAATAATTTTGATTTCTCGTGCAAATGATGTCCACTCTAACAGTAATCAAGTTCAAGAAGTTGAATTGTTATTAATCTTTAAAAGTTCTACTAATCGGAAAAGAAACCACCCCGTAGCTCATATTCACCATGGATTGGGTCACAACAGTTGTCCCTCCCGTGTGGCTGGGAAAATGCGAGTTTTTCTGTCCTGTAGGGCAGCAGGGGTCGGATTTCAAAAAATTGGCTCAGGTCATAATGTTTGTTGCAAGGAGCATAGCGCAAAGCACTAACAACAGGACGACATCGGAAAGAAATGATCGCTAACTTTCCAGCTCAGGTTTATTGTGAAAAGGCTGTGTTTTATACAGGTTACCAGAAAGCAGTACGGCAAGAAGGCCACATAAATAAAATGAGTGCTTGAATCTACAAAACCTGAACGAAAAATTTTTGAGGTGGGAAGAAAGTGAAATGAGGTGTGGGGCAAGTGTCAAAGTTTCTAATAGAAATCAAGTACTAAATACTAACTATTCATATTTATATTCAAAAAAGAACTATTAGGTATTTTCGAATTTTCAGAACTAACAAAATATTTCGCAGCAACGAAATGTAAAAGTGTAGATACTGTTCTCTGTCTGCTAACCAAAGCATCCCAAATTATCAGAAATGAGACGGCAAATGTTTTTGAAGTAATGCAGGAACAAAATAAGCCGGGCGAGCTTTGTTTACGGCTTCACGGCGGAAGCCTACTTGACAACCTGTGATTTTTGCTTGTAGTCTGTCATTTAGTGTAATTGGCAGTCAAGTCATGTAGCAGTTTTATCTTATTACCCTACAACCTGTGTTATTTTCCTTGGAAGTGACCATTTATGTGTGTCAATCATACACAAGTCCTTCGGCAGCTTTTTTTTTTTTTTCATTTTCCACAACGTTGGACCGCTTTTCCGCAACCATTTATTTTGTGTTTCTGGAAAGCTAGTCATACAACAGCCATTCTTTCTTGGAAATCTTGTTGGCAACCAGGCTCTAAAGTTCCGGAGGGGTTATTGGGGCAGTTTTTTTCAATATGTGGCAATTGGTGATCTTTTCTTCAAAACTGATCCTTTGTTCTTGATAGTTAGCCGCGTTTCGATGGAGGCGAAATGCAAAAACGCCCGTGTGCTTGCGTTGTAGTGCACGTTAAAGAACCCCAGGTGGTCAAAATTAATCCGGAGCCGTCCACTACGGCATGCCTCATGATCAGAACTTGTTTTGGCACGTAAAACCCCAGAAAGAAGATACTTAGCTGTCTATTTTGCACTAGCAAGGACAGACGTGGTACCTATTATACTGAAATAAGTATTCCTGTTGTAACTACTTATTTCTGCATTTGAGTATTCTATATTTGATCCAGTATTCAATACTTACTATTTGTATTTGATTTGTGTTTGAAAAACGGATATTCACCCACCTCTAATATTAATACAAGTAAAGTTACAAGCGATAGTGAAAGAAAATACAAAATCATCACGGTGTTATTTTTACCTGGCCTCCCTGCTGTTCTACTAATATTAAACTGTACAAATCACAGCATTTTCGGAATAAACCTGAGTTAGTACTCTCTTTCTGGTGTCGTCCTGTTGTTGTAGAAACTTTGCGTATGCACAAGTAAAGGGGGGGGGGGGGGGCAGTCATGCTTTTCTTTAAATTATTAGCGAGCCATGTTTTGCCTTTCTGAGGCTATCACACACGTATAATGTTTCAATATAGCAGCAATATTTGTTTCTTTTTACTTTTATGTAAGGGTGTGCGCATATTCGAAACTTTCAAATACACAGAATATATTCTTCGATTTGGTTCTCGAGACGAATAGTCACTATTAGAAAATAGGAATGTTTTTCTAATACTTTTCAAATACTTCATGATGGAATGTTTTATTCATCATGAAGTATTTCTTTTTCTTTCTTCCCTAGTCAACTTTTTGCAATGTTATGTATAATGATTGTACATGTCGCCACTCTTCCAAGTTTTTGCAATGGCTGTTTATGTTATTTTTGAATATGTACAGCGCTGTTCGTTTTGTATTGTGATTTACTTTGTTCTCTTACCAACAGTTTTTGTATCTTGCATTCCCTTTCACTGTGTCTGCTTTGTGTTGGCTACCTGGGTCCCTGTCAAGCTCTCTATATGGATTTTAGCTCAGGTAGCCAGCCAGAACAATGATCAAAATCAATAAAATTTCTAGACATGGCATTTGGCAGTGGGAACTTCTGGCACTATTTATAGACAACGGCACCTCTGTCCTTTCATTAGATTAAACCTGAATACATTCCATTGCAACATTCTTCATACAATAGTGGAACCATCTGCCACGACTATTCGAATGAGAAGAAAGAGCTCTCTTTTTTTTTTCCGCTCTGCCATCGCTGCAGATAGGCATACATAGTAATTTTAATTGGCCCACAGGTCTGCTTTTTCAAACTTTATATCCAAGTGTACATTTATTCTAAATGGCGCCACAGAAAAACACGAACAAAGAAATGAACCAACTCGCCCGACTGTCAATTGTACTTTGTATCCATGACTGTTTATGCTCCAAAGAGCCCAAAGTTTGCAAAGAAACTGCTTAGTTTTTAATGCTCCCCCTGTACTTTTTATTAATGCATACTTTATAATGTGCAGTATAATGACAAACTTTTTAACATTGAGAAGACTGTAAACTATTTGCAGACTATTTACACTATATTCTGTATGCGATTTGATTTGCCTCTGGCACTACTATTCATGTCCACTTTGATCTCTAAAAATACTATTAGCACACCCCTACTTTTCTGTCAACGTGAGGTGGCATGAAGTTGCAGAAATGCGTTACAAGCGTGTTTCAATGCTTGAGCTTGAAGGTGTCTTCGTTGCTTTTACAGTAGACTGGCGTCAGTGGTGGCCATAATTGGAATACACCCACGATGCACATTTCTGGGGCATTATCCACGTTTGCATCAACTTTGCAAGCTGTCAAAATGTGGTTGGATGTGCCACTTTCACATGAGTGTAAATGTGGCTTTAGATGTGTTGCCGATGGTTCCTCCCTAATGGGGTATGTGGTGCCTCCTCATTCGGGAAAAACCTGTACGGGTTTCTATTGTAGCTTAGTAGTAGTCTAGTGAATGACAATTTTCCCTTTCATGAACTTTCCTCCACCTTGCATACTTACTCGGAACTAATTTGCGGCATTCAGTGTCCCTGTGCTTGTCGATGACTTCTCCCTTGCACTGCAGTCTGCTAGCCTCCTGGTTAGCTCAGCTGGTAGAGCGACCGCACCAGAAATGCTTTGCTCCTGGGTTCGATCCCCAAACCAGGACAGACTTTTCAACTACAAAGCTTTCTTTCTGAGAAACCAGCACGGGTTTGCTTTGTAGCTTCGAGTTACAAATGGGGTGGACGTTGATTTTCCCTCTTGTGAACCTCACTGCCACCTTGTGGGCACAAGTAGAACTCGTAGCTTTCTCTTACCCTCTGCAGACGGGAGAGAGTGGTGGCCCGAGGCGGCTTGATGGAAGCTCAGGGTTTCATCACGGAGATGCAGCCACTGAGCTCGAGTCACGTCCAGCAGCCACAGAACTCGCCTCCGCAGGCCCAGGCAGTCGTCTCCCAGCCAGCGACCACCATGCAAGCAGCCACCACGGCAGCCTCGCAACAGACCCAGGCGGTGGTGCGTACACCTTCCTCCTCTGTGTGCTCTGGGCGTCTCGCGTAAACGGGAGTGCGCTGGGTTGCACGGCTGCAGATCGGCGCTCATTTGGACTGGCTGGTACACGTTACAGCTAGGAGGGTTTGCGGCACAAACCGTATAGAGCCGTGTAAGGGCCACACCCCCAATTTGGCAAAACAGAATTTGCAACTTCCGCATGCCGCTACTTGATGGCGAGAGCTGCGTGTTGACCTCTGATGCAATAGTACATCTGGGTAATCGGGGTCTGCACAAGTGAAGGGTGCACCGGCACCATTTTTCCGAAAAGGTTCGGTTCCGTGTAAGGGCCACACCTTGTCAAAAGTTGTAAAAAAAAAAAAAAAATAGTGCGGACCTTACACGAGTCTAAACAGTAAGCCATTTTAATAACCATGGAGGAAGGACAATAAAACTCGAAGAGAGCAGTACGGTCACATAGCCAGCTTTGGTAAGTGAAGCCATTGCCTTAGTATAGGCCCAACACGTGACCTCTGAGAGTCGGCATATTGGCCGGGAATGTTTGGTTACTGGTCATTTTTAATCGACATGTACTTTTTTGGCTGACCTGCCGTAGCTCTGTGTGCAGAACAGTAGCACTACTGCACACTCTTGATGTCACGATTCTGTGTTGGGCTGCTACATTCGGCCTCAGTCATGCTGCGCAATGCCCTCTTCTCATAGTTTCCTTCCACCATGAGATAATTGAAACGAAAGGACCTTGTGCACAATGAAATTTAATTGATGGTAAGAGTGTCTTATCCATTCATTCCTTTCATCCCGTCGTGTGTAATAATAATATATGGGGTTTTACGTGTCAAAACCACCATCTGATTATGAGGCATGCTGTAGTGGGGGACTCAGGATTAATTTGGACCACCTGGGGTTCTTTAATGTGCACCTAAATCTAAGTACACAGCTGTTTTCTGCAATTCTCCCCCATCGAAATGCGGCCGCCGTGGCCGGGATTCGATCCCGCGACCTTGTGCTCAGCAGCCCAACACCGTAACCACTGAGCAACCACGGCAGGTTCCGTCCTATGTGCTGTTACGTCCTTGGCCCATGGACTAATGGTGTGTGTGTGCATCTTGCGCACTGGCCTTACTTTTAAACTTCTCAGAGAGACTGGTCTCCTCAATCAATACTTCAGTTTGTTGAATGTTGTGGTGTGTTGTGTGTATGCTGTTTATCTCTGTCATGCACTGTGCCTACAGTTTCATTTTTCACCATACCCATCTGGAGCAGCATGATAAACTGGTGGCCATGCAAACCTCTCCAGGATTCATTAAAGAGCCCCCCCCCCCTCTCTCTCCCCCCTTTTAGCTACACATGGCTCTTGTAACTAAACTGCTTGTCGATTTCCTCTTAAATCTCTCAATTTGCTGTGGTTTCAGTTTCACACCATGTTTGCGGCCATTACTTGTCTGTCTTGTTTCCAGTAAAGCTACAGTGTGCATTGTCTGCGGTGATTTACTCATCTTCTGCAGCTAACTCACCTTACTCATGTTCAGCTTATCAGCAAATTTTACTGCCATTTATCGAAATTGCTTGGCCATAGCCCAATGAACTTGGCAGCTTACTTTGGACAGAGTACTTGAATAATTTTTTGCTGGTCATGAAGCTCCCGCTGAAGTTTGGCTTAGGGACAAAAGCTGCTGCTAGGGGTGCGAACGCTGATTGATGGGCGGCAGCTGTTCAGTCGGCATATAATGCCGCTGGTGAATTGAATTGCGTTTGTGTCTCAGACGTGGCAGTTAATTAGGAAGAAGGCCTGTCACGGTCTGCATTTTGATGAGGGCGATATGCTCCGGAGACCCGAGCTACGGTGTGCCTCATAATCAGATCATGGTTTTGGCACCACAAACCCCTGATTTTAAAATGTTTAGGTATCTGATCCTTATTTATATTGTTACGCGAACGAAGGATTAAGTACAGGAGACTATTTACAAGTATATTTACAAATGATAGCTGCAGCGCTGGCCAGATCAGCCGATAGCTCGAGAGCCCAGAGCAGTTCGTCTTCTTCGTCTAGGCGCCCGCGCGCCTCGTTCAAACAACCAAATACCACACGCGTGTAGCATAATCCCCCGGCGGCAGAAGCGACGTCCCGGAGCGTCTAAAGGTCATCACTGGGAGAGTGATAATGCTTCAGTAGTGTAACGTGCACGATATCACTGGACTGGGAAGCAGATGGGGCGTCAGGGGCGATCTCGTAGGTGACGGGAGTCACGGCACGAATCACTCGGTAGGGGCCTGTGTAACGAGACAGCAGTTTTTCTGACAGGCCGACCTGACGCGACGGAGACCATAGGAGCACCAAAGAACCAGGTGGGAAGTGCAGGTCGCGGTGTCGCTGGTCGTACAAACGCCGTTGACTCTCTTGGGAGTGCAGAAGGCGGCCACGGGCAATTTCCCTTGCGTGGGCAGCGCGGGCGACGGCGTCAAGTGCATATTCACTGGTGGGTGCTGCGTGAACAGGGAGGCTTGTGTCGAGGGGCAGTGCTGGTTCTCGGCCGAACAGAAGGAAAAATGGCGAATAACCGGCTGTGTCGTGGCGCGAGGAATTATACGCAAAGGTGACAAACGGTAGAGCGAGGTCCCAGTCAGTGTGGTCGGAAGACACATACTTCGCGAGCATGTCTGTGAGAGTGCGATTAAGACGCTCCGTGAGGCCATTCGTTTGCGGATGGTATGACGTGGATAGCTTGTGCCTCGTGGCACAGGACTGCAGGATGTCCGCGATAACTTTCGACAGGAATGTCCGGCCACGGTCTGTGAGAAGTTGTCGCGGAGCTCCATGTAATAAAATCACGTCGCGTAGAAGAAAATCGGCCACATCTGTGGCGCAGCTTGTAGGGAGCGCTCGGGTGATGGCGTAGCGCGTGGCGTAATCTGTGGCCACAGCGATCCACCTGTTCCCAGAGGTAGAAAGAGGAAAAGGACCAAGTAAATCCAAACCAACCCGAAAGAATGGTTCCGCGGGAATGTCAATTGGTTGAAGGTAACCAGCAGGGAGCGTCGACGGTGTCTTGCGTCGCTGGCATTTCTCACACGCAGCTACGTATCTTCGAACGGAGCGAGCAAGCCCTGGCCAAAAGAAGCGTCGGCGAATCCGGTCGTAGGTACGGGACACACCTAGGTGACCGGCAGTGGGGAGGTCGTGAAGCTCGTGGAGAACAGCCGAGCGAAGGTGTTTAGGGATCACAAGGAGTAATGCTGGGCCGTCGGGGTGAACGTTGTGGCAGTAGAGTACGCTATCTTGAAGTGTGAATAAGCGAAGGGAGCTGTCGGCAAGTGACGATTCCAGGCGGTCAATGATGACACGCAAGGACGGGTCACGGCGCTGCTCGTCGGCGACATGGACCAGTGGAAAAACAGAGAGAACGCAGGCGTCGGTGTCAGTATCAGACGTAGAGGTCGGGTCTTGGACTGGGTAGCGAGAGAGGCAATCTGCGTCCTGGTGTTGGCGTCCCGACTTGTACGTCACTGTGTAGGGATATTCTTGTAGTCGGAGAGCCCAACGACCGAGACGGCCAGTAGGATCCTTGAGCGACGAAAGCCAACACAGCGCATGATGGTCTGTGATGACTGAGAAGGGCTTGCCATATAAATATGGGCGGAACTTTGAAACAGCCCAGATGAGAGCAAGACATTCGCGCTCGGTGATCGAATAGTTGCGCTCTGCAGTTGTCAGGAGCCGGCTAGCGTAGGCGATAACGCGGTCGTGTCCGTGTTGTCGTTGCGCTAAGACTGCGCCGATCCCATAACCACTGGCATCGGTTCGGACCTCTGTAGGTGCGGACGGGTCAAAGTGGGCCAAGATCGGTGGATTGGTCAGAATCGTGATAAGACGTGAAAATGCGGCAGCCTGAGGGGAACCCCACGTAAAAGGCACGTCTTTCTTCAGAAGTTCAGTGAGTGGTCGAGCGATTGCTGCGAAATCTTTCACAAACCGTCTGAAATAAGAGCAGAGCCCCACAAAACTCCGGACGTCTTTGACAGACTGAGGTACAGGAAAAGCTGTTACTGCTCGAACCTTCTCCGGGTCGGGTTGTACTCCGGAAGCATCGACGAGATGGCCGAGCACTGTAATCTGTCGGCGCCCGAAGTGGCACTTCGATGAGTTTAATTGGAGCCCAGCCTTGCGGAAGACGTCAAGTATAGCTGCGACGCGCTCAAGGTGCGTCTCAAACGTAGGAGAAAACACAAGGACGTCGTCGAGGTAACAAAGGCAAGTTGACCATTTGAAACCGTGAAGCAGAGAGTCCATCATCCGTTCGAACGTGGCGAGGGCATTGCATAAACCAAACGGCATAACCTTAAATTGGTAGAGGCCATCTGGAGTGACGAAAGCGGTCTTTTCTTGGTCTTGCTCATCGACGGAAATCTGCCAATAACCAGATCGAAGGTCAATGGACGAAAAGTATTTGGCACCGTGAAGACAATCAAGAGCGTCGTCAATTCGTGGTAACGGGTAAACGTCCTTTTTAGTGATTCGGTTTAGGTGGCGGTAATCAACACAGAAACGCCACGTGCCATCTTTCTTTTTGACGAGCACCACCGGCGACGCCCAAGGGCTCGACGAGGGCTCAACAATGCCTTTGGCGAGCATCTTGTTGACTTCCTGCTGAATAACTTGCCGCTCTGCCGTGGACACGCGATACGGTCGGCGATGAATGGGAACAGCATCACCAGTGTTTATCCGATGCTTAACAAGGGACGTCTGACCAAGTGGGCGATTGTCAGTGTCAAATATGTCGCGATAGGAGAGCAAAAGGCGATACAGGGCGGCTGCTTGGCCAGGGGCGAGGTCCGGAGCGACCATGGGACGTAATGGGCCGTCGAGGTTCAAGGCATCCGGCGGGTAATCAGGAGTATCTGGAGACGCGTCGGCTGCAAAAGCAGTGACGTGGTCGTCTGTCACTGACCGGAGCGTGGCCACCGCTATGCCTTCAGGTAACACTTGCTTCGTCAAGCCAAAATTGACAACGGGGAGACACATCCGATTAGCGGCAAGGGTAACGACGGAGTGTGGCACAGAGATGTCGCGCGCCAGGAGGACATCATGAATAGGGGCGACGACATAGTCGCCATCAGGCACGGTTGCCGTCGAGGCCAATTCGACGAAGGTTAGGGCTTTTGGAGGTAACCGAACAAACGCTGTAGTGCATAGGGTGTGCGGTTGTTCGGGGCGAACGTCGGAAACAAGAGGAAGCTCGAGGCACAGCGTACCGGTGGAACAGTCGATGAGGGCAGAATGCGTGGTCAGAAAGTCGAGCCCGAAGATTAGGTCATGAGGGCAACTGGTCAGCACGGAGAACAGGACGGGAACTTGGCGGCCAGCAATTCCTACGCGAGCAGTGCACATACCACAGACGGCAACAGTGGCGCCATTGGCGACGCGTACGGCTCGAGTGACGGCAGGCGTAAGAACTTTTTTGAGGCGACGACATAGGTTAGCGCTCATTATAGACACTTGGGCTCCAGTATCAATCAATGCCGTCAACGGGACACCATCTACATCTACTTCAATTAGGTTCGTGTTCGTGAGGAGCGTCAACGGAGGATTTGGACAGGACGAACGTGATGCAGCACTACCTCCAAGAGCTGCATGGCCTAGTTTTCCGTCCGGGAGGGTCCATAATGGGTCGGCGACGAATAGCGGCGTGGCTGGGGCGACGGGGACCGACGGCGCTGAGGTGACGGCGAGCGAGTGGGACGACTGTCATCGACGGATACGTGAGAGCTCGAAGGCATACGGCGAGGCGAGTAGCGGCGAGGGTCGGCATATGGGCGAGGAGACGGCGAAAAGTAGCTCGAATATGGCGATGACCAGGAGGTGCGGCAGTGGCGAGCGACGTGGCCAATGCGGCGGCAACGAAAGCAAATGGGCTTGTCGTCCGGAGTTCTCCATTCAGTAGGGTTGCGGTATCCGGAATACAGATCGCTGCGAGGCGCAGCTGTCGGCACCAATCGGGCGTCAGGTCGGGAGATGGAGCAGGCAGCAGGAAAACCGAGGTTGGCAAACTCTTGCCGCACAACCTCCTGAATGAGGGAGATCGCTGGGGCCGGTTGGTCAATGATGGGGTCAAGTGGGCGCGGATGGAACATGGCAGGACTTGCAGCCTCGATCTCACGGCGAACAATACGCGTGACGGTCTCATTGGAGGGGGGCGAAGTGGTAAGGGCGACGCAGGACGACGTCGCAGCTGTGTTAGGGAGCCGGGAGAATTGTGGAATGACGCGGCGGCTTTTGGCGAGCTCAAAGCGGCGGCATTCCTTGACAATGACGTCGATGGTAGACACATTGTTGAAGATCAACAAGTTGAACGCATCGTCCGCGATCCCCTTGAGAACGTGGCCAACCTTGTCAACTTCGACCATGTTCTCGTCGACTTTCCGGCAAAGAGCTAGGACGTCTTGTATGTACGAGACATACGATTCAGTGGAAGACTGCACTCGAGTAGCAAGCTCTTTCCTTGCAGCCTGCTGCCGACCGGTCGGATTTCCAAAGAGGTCGCGGAGCTTCTCCTTGAAAGCGTCCCAGCTAGAGATCTCCTCCTCGTGTGTCCGGAACCAGACACGAGGCGTTCCGCCCAAGTAGAAGAGGACATTAGCTAGCATTATGGTAGGGTCCCAGTGGTTGTTGCGGCTAACAAGCTCATACATGCGTAGCCAGTCATCAACGTCGACATTATCGTGGCCGGAGAACATGCCAGGATCGCGGGGAGTGGCTACCGTGACGTGCGTTGTAGTTGGAGTTGCAGTAGCAGCAGCAGACGAGGTGTCACCGGGAGCCATGGCGGAAAGCTGGACGGTGCGGCCGCTGCGGAGCTCCGTGGCGAGGACGGGGAACGGCACGCTCCACCAAAATGTTACGCGAACGAAGGATTAAGGGGGGACGCGGCTTTCGCATCGCGAAAAATGGCTAAAAAATCGATTTTTTGAAAATCACATTTTCAGTTTCTGTAACTCTTATTCTATCTGATTCCGAAATATCATCACTGAAAACCAAGTAGAAGTGCTCTAAAAAAATTGTTGTATCAGCCAAGGTGCCGAAAAATTGCGCGGAAATCGCGAAAAAACGGCGTTTTTCAAGCCACGATATCTCCGGAACGACGCAGCCGAGCGCCGCCATCTTGGTCTTGTTGGAAAGCGCATTTCTCCGTCTTCAAATCTGCCGCTTCAGCTATCTCCTCCATACAGAAACAAGCACACAAAAAGCAAATGATTGAAGGTCGTGCCGGAGCCACCGATTGGCCGCGCCCGCCACGTGACTCCAGCGCGGTTCGCCATTGGTCCGGTGCTCGCTCCGTGATGGCGTCGTCTGCTCCGCTTGTTGCGGTCTCCTCGCGAGCTCCGGACAGTTTCCGTAATCTCGACGAGTGTTAAAGCGGGCGCTACGCGGACATCGCAGTAGCGTGGCCGATTCCGCTTTTTGTGGACGTCTCAGACCCGTGGCTAAGCATTCCGAGCATCGGTGACGCGGACTTCGCGACCGAGCTTCGGACACGGAATGCTCGGACACGCGGCTAAGCCTTTCGCGCGTCGGCGTCTCCGACTCGGTGATGAAGCACATCGCGCGCGGACTTCTCGGATCCTTGCCTAAGCATTTCGTGCGTTGGCGCCTCCGACTGCGCGACTAAGCAAATCGAGCGTCGACTCCTCGAGCCCGCGGCTACGCATTTCGCGCGTCGGCACATCGCTCATCGAGTGTCGACTCCTCGGACCCGCGGCTAGGCACTTCGCGCGTCGGCACCTCGAGCGTCGACTCCTCGAGCCCGCGGCTAGGCATTTCGCGTGTCGGCACATCGCTCATGGAGTGTCGACACCTCGAGCGTCTATTCCTCGGACCCGCGGCTAGGCATTTCGCGCGTTGGCACCTCGGACTGCGCGATTGAGCTTACCGAGCGTCTGGACCCGCGACCAGGCATTTCGCGCATCGGCACCTCGGAGTGCGTGACTAAGCTCGTCGAGCGTCTATTCCGCGGGCCCGCGACGAGACATTTCGCACATCGGCACCTCGGACCCGCGACTTGGCACATCGCGCGCCGACTCTATTATCGTAATGCCACGATATCTCGTAACAATACCTATCATCATACCACCCCTTTAATTCAAAAAGTGAACCTCATCATGAGCTCTGTTCACTAGGCCACTTGGGCTGGCACAGAAACCTGGCTGCAGAAGTGAGGCATGATACAAAAGTGCAGGCTGGAAAGCACCTAGCAGCTGCATTGCTGCCTATCTATCAGTGGCTCTCCTAACCTCCATAGCCATTGTCAATGGAAGATGATTCAGAAGGCTGCTGAGAGCCTTCATTCAGTAACATGGTCGATTCTACCAAAAGAAAACAATGCCTCACTGACTGCACTAGAGGCTGCTATCAATGAGTTTGCAGATACAACGCTAGAACTACTGTATATTTATGCCTACATAGTTCTGCACCTCACTTGGTTTAAAAACCAGGCACCATGCTCTTTGTAGAGCAGCAGTTAAGAATGCCATACAAACATGAAAAAGGCAGAATGAAGGCTCAGCAGACAAGAGGCCACATGTCCAAGAAGCCCCACGTCACAAAAAACATCAAAGATTACAACTTTGGTGCGTTTTAGAGAACTGAAGAGAAGGTGCAACTTTGAGAGCCGTTTTCTCAAAACAGGTTTTTCGCCTTTCTGCTCAGTTTCTGGAGCTGATTTCTTCGTTACCGTTTAGCCTATTTTGATACTGTTTTTTTTGTCACGTTCCTTGGACTACAGTGCAGGTCGAGACAGTCTCACATTTTTATCTTGACTTTTTATAAATTTATGGCATGGCTATTCGTTCACCCCGAAAGTGTGCTTGGTGCGAAGGTAACTTGAAAAATGACTATCTAAAAAATTTGTGGAGTGAAAAAAAAAAGTAAGACTGTCACGACCTTCAGCACGCATTGAGCTATGCAGTCAATACTCAACGAGCCTTCCATCATGTTTTTTAAGCTCCCCAGGCCCTCCAGAAAGTTCAAGAGAGAAAAATTCTGCTCAATAAAATGTTCTCAAGGTATCACTCTGAAACTTTTATGGAAGTATCAGGGAGACATTCTAAACATTTGTGCCAATTTTCATCAAAATCCATGGAGAAATCAGGAAGTTGATTTTCAAAGCCACGTCCCCCCTTAAGTACAGGAGACTATTTACAAGTATATTTACAAATGATAGCTGCAGCGCTGGCCAGATCAGCCGATAGCTCGAGAGCCCAGAGCAGTTCGTCTTCTTCGTCTAGGCGCCCGCGCGCCTCGTTCAAACAACCAAATACCACACGCGTGTAGCAATATGATATCCCAGTTGCCATATGGCAATAACATAAATAGGCTAGGTATTGCATATAGCAAAAAGGGTAGCTCCATGTGCAGACAGTTTGCTAGTATTCACTGCCTGCAGATCGCGCGCGATTGTCTGACAAGTTCTAACAAGTGGAAACATGAATTGTGGCAGTTGTACTGCTTCACGCATAACATGCAAAAAAAATTCCACTTTTATCCCATTACCTGGATGACTACATGCCGCAACCTAAATAATTGCAGCGTTGGCTATATGAGCAGTTCAACATTTCAGGCTATTATATTTATATATGCGGGGCAGGTCACCATCAAGAAACCTCAATCTTGAGGTTGAACAGGTGCTTCTCAGTGAGAGCAGCTCTCTCGCATAACTTGCAGCGCTTCAATGCCAAAACGACGAAATCTTCTGCTAAGTCAGATGTCATTGGATATTGCCAGGCTTGAAATACAAGATGGACGTTCTTGGTGTTTATATAGTAAGAGAATCGTGTGGTAGAAATGCTGTTCATGCTGCTGCTGTTGTTGGGCACTGCCCAGTCACCTTTGACTCTCAGCACGGGTGGACGACCGCTACTGATACCTGTCCAGCACTAGTTCCTCTAGTTCACAGTACTGATACAGAGTGCTGTATATTATATGACAGGCTGCGCTTTCACTATGAGATGCCCTATGCCTCCGCTATATTTTCTTTATGCCTTTTTTTTTCTTTCTTTTGTAAACAACTACGACAACAACAAAAAAAATTATGTAATAGGATTATGCCCTGAGCAGAAAAGGAAATTTTCTTAGTTGACACATTATCCTGTGCACTCTAGTTTATTGCAAATTAATAACAACAATCACTTGTGACAGAGACTGGGATAGAGCATTGTTGCGCTGCTGATAACGAGGTTGTGGGTTCGATCTTGGTTGTCCTGGCCACGTTCCAATGGGGGCGTATGATACGCAAGAGTACCCGTGTATCGTGCATTGGGTGGATGTTAAAGAGCCCCAAGTTGTAAAAACTAATCTGGAGTCCCCCCAGTAGTAGTACTGCTTGCCTCATAATCAGATCGTGGTTTGGGTACATAAATCTCTGAAGTTAATTTAATTTTTATCATCAAAGTAGACAGACACGACACAGAGACGGAGAACCCCACATGCCCAGTGCTGACCCGCAATCAAGTTTTATTCATACACAAGAAGGTGTTATATTTACGCGCAATATCAAGTCAAAATTCTTTTAGTACACGTGTACCAGCAAAAGCGCATGTCACCACCTAATACCGTCCCCTCAACGAGCTATCAAGGTATGCCAGTTCTCTTTGCTAGAGTGGCATCGAAGCCTGGCTAATGCAGTCAGCATTGTTGCATGTAAAGTGAGCTGCTTTGACTATCATTCCAATGTTGTGATCTTTGCGTTTAAATAGCATACACGGGCTGGGGTCTTTTTCTGCTGGTGTTACAAAATATAGTTCTACTAAGTTGATGTTCACTGTGCTACTGAGCTACAAAAATGAGCAGCAAAAAAAAGGGGACACACACGACACCCTGGAAAATGCGTTTGCCCGGTTGTCTTGCATGCCCCTTTTTTGTTGCTTGTTCTTGTAGTTCAGTAACACAGTTCACATAAACATGTTTGACACCTTAGCCCCGACGATAGCCCGTTTAGTTAGGCCAACTCACCTAACTTTTCATCCTACTGACGTAGAGATGGAGAAGGTAGTTTTGGCTTTTAAATGTAGACCTCTAAAACATTCTCAGAACAGCTTAAGCGGCGAGTTCTGGGGGATTGCAGTACAGCTATAAAACTTCTCCATTTACGACGTGCACATAAAAATGAACTGTGTCTGTGGCGTTTAAGTGCTTTTCACATACACAGACAAGCGGTTAGTTGAATTTATAATTTGTGTGTAATTTTGAGTTTTATTTTGCATTGGTGTTATGACAACAAAATTTTTAAGACAGTGTTATGTCATTTTGAGTTACAACATTGCAATAAGCTAAGACACAAGTCTTTGATTTTTAAAATGCCCTTGTAGTATTCCAGTCGACACCATAGTTTCTTAGCAAATTGTTTTTCTCGTTGCAAGCATGGCTCCACATTTGGATAGTTTTCGTTGACTTCCGTGCTTTGAACTTTGCGTGCAACTTGGAACAGGTTTTTGGTGAGAATAAAATAATGTGTTACTAGTTGTGCGTTGTGTGCAGCTAGGCACTTAGAAATCTATATCCTGGGGTCACTATTTGAACGCTGAATCTGTGATTAGTTAATCAAAAAAAAAATGGTGCTTATAAGAACCACGCCCCTTTCCAGCTTGTGGCAGCAGCTTTCCAGGACTTAAGTGCCACCAACTAAGTGCATCACTGACATTCCTCACTCTGCTGGTTGTCAGTATTTCACACTGCAGTCGTTTACAAATCAGGCACGAAGAAGAAATTACGTAGTGGAATACCTTTCCTAAATAATTACTAGAGAGCATGATCTTGCACTGCTAATTATGTGGTCACCAAAGATTGATACGATAGGCCTCGGATTAACCCCAGAAATCCTGAGCATCATTCAACGTTGTGGAAAATTACAACTTGATCGCCTTTATTTCTGGCCATGAAGAGTACATTTGTAATAAAAAACAATTAATGTTGTTTGAGTTATAAATTAATTACTGCAGTAAGGGTTTAATTAGTAGTCGGTCTGCTGCATTATCCACAACTGAAATTTTGCTGCAGCATGTCAACAACACTTCTATGGCTTTTGTATTAGGTTTCCTACTCGTAAATCAGCATTTTGAGGTACCAGACTCAGCACAATAAACGTATGTTGGGCTTTAGGGGCTATGCATGCAAGCCAAAATTATGCAGATACAGCTAAACCTCGATTTAAAGAAGTTAAAATAGTATGAAATTCTGAATATGATGAAGTGTTTAACTTTTTCTAACTTGTCCATGAAATGACATGACGTAGTGTGTTTATACACGTTCTTAACTTAATGAAATTTCACTGCCACCGCAAAGGCGTACAGGGGCAATAAATGGAAACTGCCGCTGATGCAGATGGTCGAATCGTTGAATTGTGTGCGGCTGCTTACGGTTGCTTACGTGCGGCATCTCTCAAATTCCACCCCGCGCGCACCGTATGCTGTGGGTGCGTGCAAGGGTGAGTCAACAACGATGGTGGTTTGATGATGCACTCTATCTTCCCGTGTAAGCAAGGGGAAAGGAGGGGGAGGCAAGCGCACCTCTCCTCCTCTAGCCCGGCCGTGGCTATTCATGGCTGTCAGCACGGCTGAGTGCGTACGGCTGAGATAACCTTGGGAGGCAATCTTTGGAGGACCCCTTATGTAACACCCCCGAAGTTGGGCATCCTTAAGGAAAATAAACTGAACTCAACTAATCTGCATTGGGTCCAGTGGCTACGCAGCCTGAAATGGCTGTGGCTTCATGTGTGCTGTCAAACGTGCCGGAGGTTGTGTAATCTGGAGTTTTGGAGATGCATTGAAGCGAAAGGCAGACAAAGCATCCACTCCCATTTCCTTGCGTTTTTTACGATATAACGTCATCCCAAAGTGAACAAGACTATCAGCTGCGGGGGTAGAGTGACGCGAAGGCATCGCAGGCTTCGCTTCCTACAGCTGATGTGAAGATGTTATTGTCGACATAGCAGCATGAAACCATATCTTTGGTCGCCTACTCTCAAATTCAGCAAAGTAATTTTTTTCTAATTCAGATTATTTTGTTTTATTTATTTATTTATTTGATTGCCCAATAATGCAGAAAATTTTGCTGCCTCTGCTGTGCAAGCAAATTCGTCGACAGCTGTACTTATTGACGTAAAAGACCATTTCAATATAACACAATTTGGATATGACAAAGTAAAGTGCGTATTTTACCGACCTCATTATATTGAGCTTTACCGTATTTATTCGATTATAAGGCGAGGGGTGCCAGTTGGAGAACCCAAGAAAACAAATATCGCCCAGTGTGGCTTCACGGCATCGCGGCGCGCGCTGCCGTGAAGCCACACCTAAAGGCAAGATTCGCGTATATGGCAAGGGGGGGGGGGGGGGGTGACTTCGAGGCTAGAGATTGCTGGAAAAAAACCTCGCCTTATATTCGAATAAATACGGTAACCTTATTACACCTATTGGTGAAGAAACGAGAAAAGGCATAGTGAACCCTCACTTGTTCACATTTGAATTGATGATCTGTGAGTTGCTAGTGCATTATAAGACCAGTAGAAAACATTAGTGCTCTGAACTGATGTATGCCGGTTTGTTGTAGGTTGTTGCCACGGCGACTGCTCAGCATGTGGCCCCCTCGACATCCCCACCGCAGACGAGTCCACAGGCGACAGGTGGTCCAGGTAGCAACGACCAATGGCACACCACACTTCATCGCTGTTGCAGGTGGGAGACCGGGAACCTGCATGCACATTTTGATCCTGTTATGGCGAGAAAAGAATGTGGAATTTGTTGATTGCTACGTAAGTGGCTGCCGAGTAGACAATCACTCGAACACATGAATCATGCAGTGTGCGAGCTCTGCTTTCTGATTTTTTTTTTTATTCAAGTACCCTAAAAGCCTGAAAGGCATTACATAGGGGGGACACAACCATGAATAAAAGAGGGTAGCACAACTTAACATACACAACTAAGCATAAAAACAAACTAAACAATGAAGCGAAAGATTGAGTTGCAACACAACTAATGTGACATATGATCAATAAATGTTGAAATATTAGTTATAACAGCAATTCCAAGCACTTCAGATGTAGTTTACAAATGTGTCTTAACCAGAAATCCTGAATCCTCCAAATCGGCATTCTACCCTCCCCCAAAATTAATGGCAGTTCTGCAGTTCTTGAAGCCGCTGGCAGTGTACTTGTATAGGCCTAACAGCGACGATAGTTGCAAATCATAAGAAGGGCAAGACCAGATCAACTAATATGGGCTGCAGCCCATGCGAGACACTTCCCGTTCTATTGTTAGTCTTTAGCTCTTTCAAAATACAATGTAGTCCATCTTCTCCAATAATAAAAAAAAAATCAACTAGGCTACAGACGTCAAAATGCATGATGTCATGGCGAGCTGGTGCCGCACTATAATTCACCGTCACCACCTGTTTTTGTCTTTTCTGGCTTTTCATGCCTCTTCTCACCTCTAGAGTGTTTTTTTTTTTTTTTTGGTGTTGGGAGTGAAATTATTTTTCTCTTTACTGTCCCGTTGCTTTAAGGGGCCTTCGAAAGCCAAAAAATAGCGATAAAAATTGGGTTTTGGAAAACCACATATTTAGGTAGAACGTGTTTATTATAAACTACCATTCCTGTAATTATCAGTGCCTAATTCATTGTAAAAGTACTTCATATTAAGTATATAACATGCCGCGGCAGCCCCTGAGCAGCAAGCGAGTGCAGAAAACAAACGAGTGCGAAAACAAAGGCAGAAAATTTAATGTCATTAGAATGAATTGCTTAATAATGAAAGTAAAGTATATTTTATAGGCTGAACTAATTATAGATTAAGGTTACAACATTTTTGCAACATCTTCATGTTCATAGTTTAAAAGATATCGAAATGAAAATGGAAGAAAAGACGATGTTTCCAGCGAAGCAATTCAAGCCCACAACCTTTGCATGATGCATGCGGTGCTCTATTGGTTGAGCTACGTTGTCAGCTGACCCTCTGTCCACTTTTGTGGGTGTCTCATGGGCATGTTTGTGTTTCGTAGCCTTTCATATAAAATAGTAATTCAAATAACTGCCTTTTTTATAGCGAAGAGCTCCTTCATACTAAACCATCAGGAAGGCATGCAGAAGGAATCGGAAAGCGCTGTTTTCTCTGTTTGAATGTTTTTCTTTTTTTTTTCCCTCACATTATCTGGCAGTGGCCGATCCCGATGGACAGACGCCCGGCACTGTGACCCTTCAGCCGACTTCTGCAGTGCACCCGACGTACGTCCAGTATGTCGACAGCACTGGAGATCCCAGCCTTTACACCGCCACTAACGGACAGATGTAAGCATGATGTCTGGGGATGATGTGTAACATCGGGGCAACTGAAAGTGCCCAGCAAACACTTCTTGGTAGAATATTTACTGCATTGTCACATTGTAGTAATGATAAAAAAACAGAATGTGCCAAACTGTGGGTCATAAATGTAACTCTTTATTGGGCGAACTTGTGCCCAGAAAAACAAGTAACACTCAAAGCGCAATGATACAGTTGAACCCGGATATATCGAACCCACATATAACAAATTATTGTGTATAATGAACTGCAGTAAAACCCCTTTAAAAATTTTTGTATAAAAATTTTTTATTTATCAAATTGCCTATATATCGAACTTTTTTGTGATCCCTCCAGATTCGATATATCCGGATTCAACTGTAGTGGCAAGCACAGTCATCTGTTGTCGAAATCTCATGTACAGGTTAAGCACGTGGTCAATTTATACGGGATGCGTTGTACATTCCAGCATAACCACTTATGTTTGTGTACGTTTATAATCTACGCCACTACAGTAGACTTCCGTTCATACTACTCTGGTTAATTCAATTTTGCAGTTCATTTGATGTCAACCGAAAAGGTTCCGGCTGGTGCCCATCCATTTCTTTAGGCCCAAACTTTCATTGTTATGATCCTAAAATTGGCCTTTAATGGATAATTTGCCTGCCTGACCCCTATGGTGAGCCCATTAGTGACCCCTTTAGTGACAGCACCCGTCTCAGCGGAGCTTAAGGAACAGTATTGAACACACGTTATCCCCCATTGAAAATGCCAATTTCAGGCTTGCCCTAGGAGGATTTTCAAGCAATAACTATAGTTCACAATGTCTGATTACGGTATTTACCCGATTCTAACAAGTGTCTTTAAAAAGAAAAAATTGGGCCGAAAAATTGCTTGTGCAGTGCAGTTGAACACAAAACCAAAACCGGCTTTGCAGCGTTCATATACTTTACCCCAAAACACGGATGTACTGGGGTGAAGGTCGCTTAAAAGAACCGTGTAGCAAAGCTTATCTTAGAAACCAGCTGTCATGTGCAACGCGTATTATACCCTTGCCTATATTTCTTTTTAAAAAAATCAAGGTCACATTAGGTTTCTAAATTGTTTAGGAGCTTTCAGGACATTCCTGCGTTAGTTCGTAACTTTCATGAATTACAGACCTGCCACACTCTGCGAAGATCTCCATGGCAGAGTACATGAGAAAATGTTAGATACCACAGAACTGCACTCGCAGTTATCAAAGGGAGAATTTTCATCCACCCCACTGTAGCTCGAAGCTCCAAAGGAACCACACATGGTTTTCTCAGAAGGAAAGCTTCGCGGTTGAAAAATTAATCCTCGCCTGGGCGTTAGTTTTCTACTTTGGACACATAGAAAGTGGGCACTCGTTTTATTCGGAGGCATGTTACAATAGGACAAATACTGCTAAAGAACAAACAGTGTGTTTTGACATTCTTTCTGCATCTTGTTTACTTTGACCTGCAGGATAATTCAATCAATTTCGGTGGCCCCGTCAGGGCTGAATTAACAGAAGAGATTGCACAATTAGCGGAAGAGACTGCACAAAGCGAAAGAGACTGCACAAATTGATTGCACCGGGGAGGCATCGATCGCAGGTTTGATCCCCGAATGAGGATGAATTTTTCTTCAACTGCAGAGCTTTCTTTCCGAAAAAGCCGCATGGGTTTCCTTTGTAGTTTCCTGCTAAGTTGGGCGGATGAAGATTTTCCGTTTGATAACTGCGAGGGCTGTTCTGCTGTACATAATATTTTCTCACGTACTCTGCCACTAAAAATCCTAATAGAGTGTGGCAGGTCGGTGATTCGTGAATGTTACTTGGTTCAAATATGTTAAGATATGGTATATATGTTCACGTGGGACGTAGTTGACATTAGTTGACATTAAGAAAAAAAAAATCGAGCTGGGCAGGCCATGTAATGCATAGGGCAGATAACTGGTGGACCATTAGAGTCACAGAATAGGTGCCAAGGAAAGGGAAGCGCAGTCGAGGATGGCAAATAGCTAGGTGAGGTGATGAAATTAGGATAATGGCAGGCGCAAGTTGGAATCAGCTAGCGCAAGACAGGGGTAATTAGAGATCGCAGGCAGAGGCCTTCGTCCTGTAGTTGACATAAAAATAGGCTGATGATGATGATGACATGTTAAAAGAAATATGCTAAATACCACATAGATATGTATAGACAGTGTTTCGATAACATCATCATCATCATCAGCCTATATTTATGTCCACTGCAGGACGAAGGCCTCTCCCTGCGATCTCCAATTACCCCTGTCTTGCGCTTGCGTATTCCAACTTGCGCCTGCGAATTTCCTAACCTCATCATCCCACCTGACTTTCTGCCGTCCTCGACTGCGCTTCCCTTCTCTTGGTATCCATTCTGTAACCCTAATGGTTCACCGGTTATCCATCCTACGCATTACATGGCCTGCCCAGCTCCATTTCTTCCGCTTAATGTCAACTAGAATATCGTCTACCCCCGTTTGTTCTCTGATCCACACCGCTCTCTTCCTGTCTCTTAACGTTACTCCTAAGATTTTTCGTTCCATTGTTCGATAACATATTAAGATGTAAACTGACATTTTGTTCTGGGTTTTTTCGTATTTACAGAATCTTCTTGATATTGTGCTACAAAAAAACATGGCCTTGTTCTTTTGTTTGTTTTTTTTTGCTTGTATGTATGTTATTGCTACTTGTCAACTGTTAAGGGTTTGGCGTCTTCGTCAGGCGTTTTCAGCCTTTGGCGTCTGCCCCTCTACTCTAGTAGGCTTTGTATTGACAGTCTCCTTAAAATAGAGATGGTGGGGATTATCTGTCTTGGCCATATTTTTTTTGCCTGTGTCCCCTTTGATGAGTAGTGACACCTTGTAGGTGACCCGTGTGTTCTGTTTGTTGTTCGCAGGACGGGTTATCCTGTGTACAGCGTCACAGACGCAGGGGCGATGTACACCCCTGGCAATGCTGCCTACTACAGCACCGCCAGCGGTACTGCGGTCACCTATTCGCAGGTGACTGACTCCTTTGTAACATCATCACTCTCCGAGTCGATACCTCGTACCTGCCGACTTTTATGATTTTATCGTACAGCCCGATATTTAGTGCTTGTTTACGATTGTTGCACTGTCACAAATATTTTATGATTTTTTTCGTTTGCAAATGATTTAGGGTGAATCCAATTCTTTTTATCGCCCAATCTTTTGGACGCATTGATTATACGGACCTACCCAAGTGGCAGTGACATCAACTGATAGAACCAATGTATAACGGCAAATGAACGTTTGACAGCCGTTACATAGGATATTTTATTAATAAACTTCATAGTCATTTCTGCTTGTCTGCGGTGCAGATCAATGTTGCTGCAACTATATAGAGCACAGAGTGGCTATTCACAGCATCCCTGCAAAACAAAGTTTTAGAACCTTTAATAAACAGTCAACATATTGAATAATCAAATAACTTTTCATATTTTTCACCAAATTTTAGTTGTTTATTGGTTTGGCTTGCACTGTCTGGTTTCTAAGGTGTTTGCTACCTGCTTCAAAAGATTCCTTTCCACAGGAAGCTATTTACTTAGGGGACCAAACTCCAATTTCCTGAAATGCTCTCACTAGAAAAGTGCTAAACCAATTGGAATAAAATTTTGATCACAATTTTTATACAGGGCCTCAAATCTTTTATGAAAATTGCCAAAAATCGCCGAGTTATAAAGAATTGATGCACAAAATTTAGAAATCTGTAACTGCACTGAAGACGAATACTTGAACCTCCTTATTACAACGTTTAAGGGTGCATCGAAATTACTTTATTATATCCAGTACATCGTTATATCCATTATTGTCCTTTACTGCAGTATATGCCCAATGGTTAATGCTGGCGAATTGGGCGTGCTGGTACATTTTTGAAAAGGCAGGCAACGTAATAAAGACATGGACGGAGACGAGATCACGAGCGAAACTAGATGCGGCCTCTGAGTTTGCATCAGTGCCGGTGCAATGTCGGAGGCTACGAGACAGCTAAGCCTAGCCAGTGCAGCCAGGTTCACTGGCCTCGATCACACAGTGAGGCCAACGGGGCCACGTGAGAGCGGTGAATCAGCTGTGCCACATGCTCCTGGACCACAACGGACTTCAGCGCTCGTCCTTGGCGTCTCGTCTCGTCCACGTCTTTCTTGCACTGCCACCTTTTAAGATATGCCCGACGGGGTGAACAACTTTAAAACATGCAAAAGAGAAGATGGTTCGTCGAACCTCTGTGCGACTACGTAAGTGATGAAATTTTAGTAAAGCAACAGCACGAGAACCTTCAGTGGGCGCAACGCATGACTTCTTAGCGCCTGACAAGACTGCCTTTACGAAGGCCGTCTTCTGTTCCATACGTTTTCCACTTGGCTCGTCCTTATTGTCATGAAATCGGCGAAACGGTAACATGGTAAGAGGAACAGCTAGCACGCTGCAACACAAATGAAGTTCGTCGTGGTTACAGTCGACCACCATGATAAAAAAAAAAAAGAAACGCAACCCTCTGTGTTGATGAAACCAATTGTATTTTGTTTGCAACCTCCTGAAGAAGCTGCCAATATTTTTTGTTTTTATCAATAGCGAGATTAGTACCGATTAATTAACGAGCTCTTTAATTAACTTTATGGCCGCAGTGTTAATGGAGAGTTTGTTCAGTACATTTAAGGTGTTCGCAGTGCATTACTTCGACCACCACCTGTGGTGTTAATTAAGGCAACGTTTATTGAGGCACAATTAATTAATGTAGAGTGCGCTCAAATGTTGCATTATTGAGTATCGTAATCGTCGGTGAATTTTTTTGTGTACAAAAAAAAGTGGCAGGTCCCTCGTGGCTTTTTCATGTTCTTGTAGGCTTCATTTTAAGCATGGAAAGAAGAGCTATGCAAATGGTAGCACGTTACAAACTGAAAGGGCTGTTAATGTGCTCTACAAACCTGGCATTGACATTGTGGCCATCAAGTGGGTAATTGTAAATTTTGTTAATTAATCAGTGTAGTTACTATGTTAATAAGAACGCAGTATATTAGTACTGTAGGTTTCATCAGGAAGTTGCTTACAACATAGTTGGTCATACTATTTCTTGTAGTTTTACCTGTCATATGGATGCAACCACTATGCTGAAAAGGGCATGGCACAATCACATTGTATTGATTGTTTCGTGGTTGTCTTATATTCTTTTAGACTGCTCAGCTGACTTGGAAATCCATTCCACAAATGTAACTTGTTGGCCACTGAAGCTTAGACAACAATTTGAGGGGTACTAAAAAGATTTCATTTCGATTTTTTTCCTGCTGTACGGATGCTTTAAAATTTCATGAACTAAGTAACAATGACAAGCACAGGGTCACCCGCATCATTGCACTAAGCACATCAACTGCAAGTTGAATTGTTCATTCATTGTTTGATTTATTATTTCTTAATGTGTATTTGCCTTTGCACATATGCTTGCAATATTTTATGATTGGATGTCATCCTGTATATGGGGTCACAAAGTTGCGTTATGTTTGGTTTGCTCGTTCCTTGCTTTGTTTCTGAATCTTTATTCGGACTTTACACTGTCTCAAAATAGGTCTACTGTTTCCAGGAAAGGTCATACATTTGTGCTTCACCCCTCATACATTTGTGGACAATAACCTGACATGCAGCCCAGCTGCCAGAAAACATTTGCACATTGTATGTCAAGCTACGGCACTTATCACTCTGGTGCTCAAGGCCCTAGGCTAGCAATGTGTACTAATATTCTCTGGAAGGGCTTAGCAACATTTCTTCAATGTGGTAAGTAAAAACTCACTTGTTCACACTGCAGTTGTAGTGTTGTTTCAAGGAACTCATTTGTCCTGATCACCCCACTAGTAGTGGTATGGTCATCAATGCTGCAAGTCATTCGCATTGCCACTTTCTGCACAATAACGTCTTCTTGGGCGAGTTGGTGCTCACTCAACGACATGATTTCATAGCAAAAAGATACCGGTAACGAAAGTTTAACAGCACTTCCGGTATCTTTGCACTACAAGATCGTATCGTTCAGCGTACTTTCTGTGTGTTATGCCTGGCCAATTGAAGTACGAGGTGGCCAGTCAACATTCGCACATTCAGGGAGGCTACACACAAATGAGAGCTGATGCAGGGCAGTTGTGTACAACACACTCTGAAACAACACCGCTGCATGCAAAGCTACTGCTCTCAAAAGCCCACACATTTTCTGCCTGCCAGCCATTCCTTTGTATGGGGATACGAAAAGTCCTGTAATGGAAAAATGAGAACTGAAAGTGCGGGGCTCATTGGCTCAGTAGGAAACTCGGTACGCTCAGTACGATAGCTCAGTACGAAACAATGCCTCTATGTGTGAGACTGTGTCTTTGTACATGCAAACCGTCATTCCTCATGAGGCCCGGCAGGCACAAGGCGCGTAGACGCCAGCTTGTGCACGTCGGCAAACATATGTGTGGTCTGGCCTAAAGGTCACCAAAGCCTGCTGATCGTGACGCCCTTTGAGGATTCCACATTGGTTGCACTGAATTAGAAACCGACTTTTGCCATTATTTCTTCGTCACTTTCTTGCGTATTTATTATTATTTTTTTCACTGTGGTGAATTGCTGCAAGTGATTGTTTCATACTTTCACATTTCACATTATCATGCCTGTGTTCAAGAACAAAGGCCGAATGACTGACAATGAAAATGAGTGAACTGTGTTGTGTTATAGCGGGGTGGCCATCTCTGTACAATTCTCATTTGAAGAACAGCCGATTGGGCATGTCATTTACGTTGACTGCACATCTAGGCGTGACCACTTATGCATTGTTTTTTTATTATTGCTTAGTTTCTATAGGTATGTCGCGTTGTCGTCACTATTTGCACTTCATTTGCCATGGATGCCAAGCACACAAGAGTGGTACTCTCGAGCGATCACTTTTGGAGACATCATGGAAGTATGCGTCTGATAGCGTTCCAGTCACTGTGCTTGGCACAGCGCCGGAAACGCTGGCGGCCGATTACGCCGTTGCATCCGGTGCCGAGTCGTGCGAAATCTTGCGGTAGTGATTGTATCTCCGAAAGTTATTGGCCGAGAGTACTGCTCTTGATCTTTGTGAAGCACAAAACCAACCTACAGTAAGCTTCACAAAATCACTCTCTTGTCATCATTTTGTAATGCTGATTATGCTGCACCTGAAGGCTCTGACAGTAGGCTGTTGCCAGTGCCACGATTGTGGTTTTAGGTTCGTATCTGATGGTAATGTGCAGGCAATTTTCGAACCCATTTTCTCGGGAAAAAGGTGCAGATTTGGGCAAATACGGTACTGCAGTTTGGTCGCGAGCACTAGTGAAGCACTGTGGCCACTGATCGCAGTGACATGTCACTCTACTTATTCAGTGGTAAATAGATTCAGATATGTGATTCCTATCAAGTATTAATTGCTATAATTTGCAATGTAAAACGATTAAACATGAAGTTACATTACATGATGTATACCAGTCTCGTATATGTGACGTACTGTTTTTGGTGACGAACGCAAAGTAGTGCAAGAAGTTTCTTTAGTATTCGTAGTGTTGCCTGCTGTGCATGAAACAAAGTACAGTAATGAAGTGTTGTAGAAGGAAACATATTCGACAATTAAAACAAAACATATACAGTTAAACTCGGATATATTGAATCTGAAAGGGATCACAAAGACTTTGATGTATGGGTATTTGATATATAAAATAAAAATCTTATACAAAATGTTTCCAGGGTATTTTACTGCTGTTCGTTATACAAAATAATTCATTATATGTGGGTCTGATATGTCTGGGTTCGAAATGTATTGACATTTTGGCACTCGTAAGGGTACTGAAAGACCATTATGTTTTAGTATTTGAATTGGAAAATGTACATTTTCTTCTGCTAGGACCTTCCCTCACCAGCCGATTTTTCGTCAGACCCTTGACTGCAGTATTGAAATGTGCGCATACAATTTGACCATGAGCCAGATACATCTCTGTTATGCAGGAAAATAACCTTACAAAGAGCTTTGGAGATAAAAGTCTATCTAGCACTTGTGATTGCTCATCTCCTTGGAGCTAAATACTCTTGTTCTTCACTGTGTTCAGCTGATGGAACTTGCAAGCTGTTATGATTTATGGTGGCGAAGCATGCACATGGGTGTTGTTAAAATGAAGCTTTTCTCACTTTCTTTTGCTTTCTCACTTTTTTTTGCTGTTGCTTGAGTTTGGCTGTTAAGTTAGTATTTGCTATTGGTAATGTAGTACAGTTGAATGTCGATATAGCCATGGATATAACAAATTATTGGTTATAGTGAAGTAAATCTAAAATGTTTTCTTGCCAGTATCGGCACGTAATGGATATATGCTTATAACGAATATTACTTATAATGAAGGTATTTTCGTGTCATATGTGACTTCGTTGTAACGAATTTTGGCTGTAGTCACTGGTGATGAAGATTAATGACAATGTTGTCGAAGGTTCATGTCCCACTGCTTTCTCTGCAGCATTGTTGGTGCTAAAAATACTTCGTCTTTTTTTCCACTTAATCACTTTTGTCAATTGGGTCATCAAAGGACATGTGCATTTTGTACTTTTTCTCCTGATTGGTGATGTGCACGGCAACTCTGTTACGTTCATTTTTATTTACTGCTTTGTTTCCCTCCCAACCTTTATATGCTGTAGAATGTGTGCTAGTGCAAGCAAAAAGAAAAAAAATGGGGCACTGATCATGGTAAAAACTAAAGGATACCTAAGGAATAATGAGCTGCAAGCTAAATGTCTAAATACTTCTCAGAAAGCTGAAGGGGAATTTTAGCTCCCACATGAGTGTTTTGTTTGCAGCCTCTGACTAATTAACAAGGCACTCCTAGACCATGAGCCAAAACATGTTTATATCTTTTCCTTTCAATTGTAGACATGACATGCTCGTTTATTTATGCGTGTTTAATTTTAATGATATCTAGGATACAGCATTATAGAGGCGAGTGAGAAAATGCAGCAAGATTAACAACAAGCACATAATAGTCAAATCAAGAGGAACCACCTTATTGTGCATGGTTTCAGAGGAAGAATCTACAATTAAAAGCCACTTTGAATCCAAAGGGAAATCTACATTATACCCTTGAAAATTGCTGCAGCGACTGTCGTCTGCTTGTTCTGGCTGGTGATAAAGATAACGCATGGTAGCTGAGCACACTGTCAGTGCGTGCAACCACAATCCAGTCCAATCCAACGTACAAGTGGCGAGGTGTCTGCGATTTCATGCAGTTTCTGAGTTGCACATGGACAGCTAATGCCAGCATTGTTTGACTTTGTGTCGCTTCTCCGTAGGGCAATATGGAAGCTACTAGATGGCTGGTTTCAAGGTTAAGGCTGACGTCAGTGTCGACAGTAGTGACTCGGCTAGCGATGGCGAAGCGATAAGCGATGTCAGTGTTGACGCTGACTTTGAATAGGTCATCCCAGAATCATGGTATTTATTTGTTTAGTGACTCCAGGTTCAGCTACTGTGGGCAAATAAAGGGCCCTTGCAATTCCTGCTAATGTAAAACCTATGTTCTTATTACAAAGGTAATACAAAAGTTGCTGGGCAGAATATTTTGTTTTTGCTTACAGGGGGCTGGCGTGAGAACTGCAATTTGCAGCTACTTCACGTTTTATTTTCTCTTCATTGCATAGAACCTTCCCTCAGAAAAATTTTTCCTGCCTAATTATCGCACCCCCGAACTTCGGATCAATTTTCTGCACAAGAAATTGCAAGCATTATGAGAGTAAATGCATTCGCAAATACGCATTTAAGAAATAAAGATAAAGAATTCATATGCACTAGGTATTCTTATTTATGTAACACATAATACAGTGTAGCTTAACATTTTTTTTTTTGCTTTTGTTGGCGTCCTGACTGTTTATTTACTTGTGCCATGGTCATTCCAAATGAGATAAGCTTTCATCGAACCGAAGGCCTCACAGAGCCTGTAATGTGCAGCGTGCTTCTGCTTCCAATCCTGTGAGAGCCAGATTTGTGAACGCAGTGGTATACTGGTTACTTTAAACATGTCATGGTAAGCTTAAGTTGGTTATCGCCTGCTTTGATTGTTGATGCGTGTGTGTGCGTGATTACCATGTGGTGACAGCGTTGACTCACCGCCAGTGTTGTTGCTGCTCCCCCTCCCCCCTGGGACTGGGTACTAACACAGGCTTTTTTCTCTTTCCCTCTCTCGTTCTCCTCCCCCATTTACCCTCTCCCCTCCCCTCAAAACTTGCGCTGCGCGCAGGCTCTGGAAGTGGCGGAAGTTTCCTTTCTAAGCTCGAAAACCGTAAGCCATTTACTAACCACTTTGGTGTGTTGCCTCTTGACCAATCGCACCTGACGCACTGATTGTTGTTGCTCGCATGAAGCTACCATCACGTTTTGACTTGCACGCTTCAGTTGCCTTGCACGGCTGCCAGTTGTTCGTTTTAAGTGGGGGCGTGTGTTTGCTTTCCTGCGCATGCGTTGCGTAATGGACTGCCACGGGAAGCAGTGTGGACATGTGAGCTGGTCGGTGACTTAAAGTGGTCAAGAAACAGCACAAAAACTGGATTAGGGGCTAAAAGACGTGGGATGTGCTGCTGGCTGCCAACTGACGTTTATTGTGATAACCATGATATATGAACTAGTCAACACACAAGAAAGAGTAAGAAGGCGAAACTAAAACCCTCCGTGAGTGCACGTATCTGTTGCTCATCTCTAAAATACGAAAACTTTATTTTTTTATAAGAATATTTTTTTTAAGAACCATACATAATAACCCCTTTCTGCTTATTAATTGACTTATCTATAAGGTAGTAAATTGGTAATTGGCTGATTGTAAGAAAATTGTTGAACACTTGCCAACTGTTAGTTAAGCAATCATGGGAGAATCTAGAGGTATTTTGAGATTAACAAGTTGAAGTCGTCATGCACAAGTGCACCGTAAGTTGTTCTTTTAGAAAAAGAGTTTTCATATTTTAGAGATAGTAGCAGGTGTGCGCCCTCAGGGGTGATTTTAGTTTTGTCTTCCTGCTTCGTCGCGGCTTTTTCTTGCGCATTGACTGTTACATATATCCTGTCACTGCAATAAACATTAGTTGGCAGTCAGCAGTGTGTCCCGTGTCCTTTAGCCACTGTCTCGTTTTTGCACTGTTTATTCACCCTGTCACATGACGTCCTGCAACTGTACTGGCAGCTAACAAAAAGGCACAACATCTGCTTCTAAAGCTAATTACCCGTGACGCATGATGCATCGTTCCTCCTTAGAAATAATTTGTGGCATTGAGTAAGTATCAGACAGCAGCATCGAGAAAAAGATTGTTCCAGAATGAGTCTTTGTTTACTATGAGAATGTGACCCCATTTTAGTGTTTAAATGCATTTTAACTCAATTCATAAGTTTATACAGTAGAATCTCGGTGGTATGGTCACGCCTGATGCAGGCCAAGTCTATTAGTTCACAACTTGCTAAATTTAGAATGTTGCAAACTGATTTTCTCACCACGGCAAATTATACGCACCATCGAGCCGCGGTGCAGTCTCTGGCAAAGCCCGCGAGGAGGCCCCGGTATCGCTAGACACTGGCTTTTGTCAGGCCCCCAGAGTGGCTACGCCAATGCGCCGGTCGCATTCGTGTTGCCAGGGCAACATATGTCTCTCCGACTTGACACCGTGCCTGCGCATCCCCCCCCCCCTCCCCCCAAAAATAACTTGATTTGTGCAGCATTATGCAGCTTGTCGGCCATGTTCAAATGCCTTGCAACATTATCAGGAGCCGGCAATCACACGCGACTCAGTCTTACCGCGTCAGCAAGATTGGCAGCATTCGCTTTCGTGGATGGCCTGATCTCTGTATTCCACGGTCTCTGTCATTTTTGGTGCCCAATGGCAATTCGGAACTTTTTTACTATCGCACACCCGTGAAATCGCATGATACAAAGTAGCTTCGCCACCGCTAAGAAAAGTAAACAGATTCCCTTATCTTGCTCAAATCACGTTCTTGTCACCATCAGGCAGCAGCTAGGATGCATCAACGAAAGAAACTTGAGATAACCAGGCAGATCTTAAAATGTTGGCCTTGGAACACGTGAAGTGCGCAGCTCACTGCTGCCAAAATGTGCGCGAAACAAGCGTGCCAGTGACTCAGATTTGCCTCGACCAATATGAGCACTTCCTGCGTGCCACGTGATTGCAGTAATAAATCGTGACCGCTAGTTATCCCTTTTCATGCTCACTTTTGTTGATTTTATTCCTGCATGGAAAAATGCAACGCTGCGGCTATCTGAATCTCCGATCTCTCGTGCTTATGGCAATACCGATATGGTGCTGCATCAATGGAAAGCCGAGCTCGTGCAATCACCGGTGCGATGGCACCTCTCGAAACACGATTTTCTTTCAGATTTAAAAGACAACATGCTAAAAAAGTGCAATTTCCATAAATTCTGTTGCATATTTTTTCCAAATATTCCAGATAAAGGAACATCTTAGAATTGTGGGAAAAAAATAATTCAGAAACCTGAAATCTTCAGCCAGTTGGCGATTTCATCTCCGCGTCCCCCCTTAATTTCGCAATGTTTTTTAACGTTCTTGGCTGATACGAATTTCGGGTGACACAAATTTTTACGCCGTCCCGAGAGATTCGTACCATCGAGATTCTGCTGTATTCGTTTATCGACTTATTTTCAATGCCTAAAAGACCTCAATGCTGCGGTATATTATAACTAGATCTACAACATTAAAGCTGATTATTGTGCTCTGTAGATGATCCACTGTTCATGACAGTCGGGCAGGGAGTAGGGACGGTGTGCTGAAGTGTGATTCTACGTACCTTCCCGATTTCAAAATATTTGTATACCTCTTGCAAATACGGAATTGATGTTAAGTCAATGCTGCATGTTAAAAAACTCTAGGTGGTCGAAAAAAATCCAGAGTCCCCCCGCTACAGCATGCCTCATAATGAGATTGTGGTTTTGGCACGTAAAACCCGGTAATTTAAAAGAGTGTCTTTCCTGTTCAATTTCTCTGATGCTTTTTCATACCTCTTTAAGGGCTCCCCTTTTGGACAAAATGTGCACAATTGCTTGTTCGAGCAATGCGCATGAGGCTGCCATGGTGGGCCAAAGACGAAAAACCCTCAATGGGAAACAATGAAAAGCAAAATGATCTAAAGCAACCTATTAACACCCATATAAAGTGGTTTGTTCATGTTTAAGGATTAAAGCATTTTTTTTATTTATTAATGAGCCAAGTAAGGAACAGCTTCGCCTTCTTGCTGGCAAAAATGCCGTGTTACTTTTTAGTGCTCGTGCAGCCATTGCAAGAAGTCTTATGGCATTGCACCTGATGGTATGAAACCGAGTGGAGGTAATTAAAGGTGCCTTGCCTGGTCCTTGCCAACTCCAGCTATTAGTGTGGAAGTGACCAGTAATACAAAAGGTTCAGAAGCTTATTTTCACCATTTATTGCATGTTCCTTTGCCTCTTCGCAAGTTCTTTGTTGTTATTGGCAAATCAGCTCTGCGGAAATCCGCAAGGTGGAGGGAGGTTCTTGATAGGGAAGATTGTCATCCACCCAATAGAAGTATGAAGATGTAAAGGAAACCCCTAAAGAAACAGTTCTCCTCATCCGGGGATTAAACTCGGGATCAATGCATCCAGGGCGTTCACTCTACCATCTGAGCGAACCAGCAGGCTAGCAAATCGCAGAGAGAGCTCGCATTAATTGCCAACTTGAATCTCCGGGACACTGAATGTGCGAATTTTCTCAGAATTGATTTACCATATTCAATGTCCCTGCACTTTGAGTGTCTCCTGGTTAGCTCATGTGGTAGAGTGACCCAGGGTCTGTACACCTTCTTGAAATCCTTGAAAAATCCTTGTATGTGGAAATAGGGATTCAAGTGCCCTTAAACCTCCTCGAAAGTAAAAGCGCTCCTTGAATTCCTTAAAAACTGCAGTTCGGAGCGACTACCCGAACATTCAAAATAACAAACTCCGAATCGGCTCTGTGCCATGGACATTGCTGTCAGGGGAAAATTCTGTATAGTCTTATTTGAGAGTGTCCCTAAGCAATTGGTCTTGCATATCCACAGCCACCGACAACAGGCTTGTTGAAATCGTCATTGCCACCGTAGTGCTAGACAAAGCCAGATCAAGCAACCAAGCCGTACTAACGTTTTTGTTGATCTTTAGTTGGTTGACATTGTAGCCGTCATGGTTGCGTTTTTGAGCCGTGGGCTCTAGAAATGAAGGGAGGAAAGTAAGTTTCAAGGCACTACTCACCCTCAATGAGTCAAGTGGGTGACGTGCCAGAAGGTGGGTGGCATCATTCCAACGGGAAGTTGTTTTTGCGCCCCCTTATGCCGCCTAAAATTGCTTGAAGCTTGTTCCCAACTGAAAGCACAATAGCTGTAAAAAAAATGCAGATAGGAAGGAAATTTGAATATTTTTTAGTATACGTGTGAATAAAGTGTGTTTCAACGTACCCGAATTTTGGCCTGCAGCAACCTTGAAATCTGTGAATTTTCCTTGAATTTTGAGTCGAATGTTCTGTATGAACCCAGAAAGGTTTCCGTCCCAAATTTAATCCCCGGTCCAAGACCAATTATTCTTCGACAACAAAGCATTTTTCTGATAAAACTTATTGCTTCATGCTACTGTCTTGTAGATCAAAATTCTTTCATTTATTTGTTATTCTGCAAAATTATCCTGCAAATTAGTTATCCTTCTAGAACCAGTAGAACACACTGATTGCATACTTTTATTTTTCGATGGTTATCAGTAAGCTGCTGTTTGTTGCTTGAGAAGGCCTGTCGAACCATTTTTATTCATCTCAAGGCTTCCTACACCAGACTAGTTGGTTCTGCATGCTTATTGTTTGCAGGTTGCTGGTGCTTCTGTGGTTTTTGCTTGTGCATGTGCTTTCGAAACTGCAACAACGTGTAGCACACTGCATTCTGGCTGTAAGACGCAAGTGGTTGGCACTTGGCTGTGCCATTGTGTAGCCTGATCAGTTTTACAAATGGTTGTTTCGTTAAGAGATGATCTAGACGCACCCTTTGAAGATATACAAGGCCTTAGTTTTTAGACTATGCAGAATTGTTTAAAATCACCTTTGGCAGGTAGCACAATCCTTCAACTGGATTACTTGGAAGAGACTAGCATTACTACCACGAGAAATCAAAATGCGTAATCTAATAAGCCACAAAATTTCAATAAGTTTTTGCTAATTACCTTATGGCACATATTGTAATTTACGAATTGTAGCTGGTGTTGGTGTAGCTGTAGTTGGTGTAGCAAGGCATATCCACTTGAAATCAATTTTGAGGATGGTACCAGTTTCGAGATATGCACCATAAAACTTGGGCTAAATGTGCACTGTTGTTCCACTTACTTTAACAAAACATCATTTTATGCATTGAAGCACAAAAATAACCTGACCACCAATGTATTGTGTTGCATGCTTTGAAAATGAATATCCAGAAGCTAGTGTCTGTTTGAGAATTTAAGTGGATACGCCTTGTGAACTCACTGGCTCCAATTAGTTGATTACAATAAGTACCATAAAGTAATTAATAAAATTTGAATTAGTGAATGTATGATAGTTAGTTGATTGCATATTTTGATTTCTTATGCAAGTTATGTCCATGTATTTGAGTAATCTAGCTGAAGGATTAGAATAGTGCTATCTGTCGCAGGCGATTTTTTAATATTCTGTATAGCTTAAAAAAAACTCCCACTATAAGTATGCACCTGATGTATGTTAAGCACCTCGTGTACCTTGTAGTATTTCGTTAATTGCAAGTGTTTGAGAACATGCTCTCGTAGAATTTACAAGAATATTGTAGCTATTACCGAATTTTTTTTTCAGTAGTCTGGGAAAGCTTTCTGACTTTTATTTTACTGTATTTGTGATTTCTAAGTGTGGGCACGCATACCATTATTTTAAAAAGATTAAGCAGTAGAATAAATTCTGTAGATTATACCACCACAAGAACTGCATGTGATGTAAATTATGTAAATTACGTGCCAGCAGCGGAAAGCAGAATGCACCGAGCTCTACAGTGCAAACAGGACAGAAGGTCGCAGGAAGACGGAGGCTTGAAATGAATGGCAGGGGTCAAACAAAGAATGTTGCTGTAGCCAACATTTCAACAAGCGGAGAAGTGTCCTTGTCAGAACGTTGGCTCCAGCATTGGCTCCAGCTTGGCTCCTGCAATGTTTCTTGTTTGACCACTGTTATTCACTAGAAACTCTGCCGGTTACTTAAAGAATGCTGTTTGAGAAGATGCTCTTGACATAGCATTCAGCTGGGCCAGGCGTGTGCATAAAAGCACAATTGAAATATGTGCTGTAAAGAAATTAAGAAGTTAATTAGTGAATTTTATTAGTTGATTATGTGTTTTGATTTCTCTTGCAAGTTATGTCCTCGTCTCAAAATAATTCAGCTCAAGGACTAGAACCGTGTTATCTGCAACAGGCAATCTTTAAAAATTCTAGAAAACTTGAAAATGATCACCCTGTGTAACAGCCACAGCTCCACGCATATCTAAAATTTCATCATCAATGGTGTCACTGATAAAATGCGTGAATAGAAGAAAAATAGAGAAATTTGCAAAACTACGCTGAAATAACGACTCGTCAATTAAAAAGAATGTGGTTGCCCCCTTTGAAAGGAATCTAGGATGCAAAAGGACCCGTTTCTGTTTCACTTAAAGCTAATGAAGGCATCCTAACACAAGTAGCACCACATTCATGAAGTGCGTGTGCTTCAGCTATCAAGCGTGCGTGCGCTTGTCGGTATCTTCAGATTACCTTGCGTGCACAAAAGATTACCTTGCGCGCACCTATCCTTGCCACAGTGGAGAGACACGCTGCTCCTTCGCTTCTGGTGAAAGTTTGAGAGTTCGCTGAGGCAAACGTTGAGGCAGTGTCTGGTTTTGCCGATGTACGTCTTTCCACAGGAGAGTGGAATTTCGTTGAAACCGACGGTACACTTCACGTGCAGCTTGGCATTCGAAATCATGGTAGTTTAAAAATTGATGAGTCATTTTTTTGGCGTTTTTCTCTAATTTCTCTGTTCTGTTCTATCGGTGCATTTTATCATTGACGTCTTATAATCTGTTGAGGACTGAGATTGTACGTCTGTGTGAGGCTGTTGTGATGTGTTGCCTTGTTGCAATAAAGCTGCTGCTGTTAGTCGGCGCTTTTGTTGTCTTCTCCCTATCAGTCTTTGTCCTGCCACTCAGTCTCGCACTTCAGAAGCCATGTAACACCCAACTAGCCCAGTGTCACGCACTGATGCAACAACCTGTTCAGTGGTTGTGTAAGCTCACAAGGAAGTTTTTCAATTTGTTTCGGAAAGGGCCCCTCAGCAGGTTTCTGTACGGCAAACCGACAAGTGTAGGGCGTAGATCGCATACTTATGATCATGTCTGCAAACTATCAGAATGTCAGATAACTTTGGCTGTGATAGCTCCCTACCATTCATGAGCATCAATTTTGATACTGCCGCTATTTCCAACTTATGCCATTAGTGTTAGCAAGTTTAAGCAGATTGTTATTTTTGCATGTGAATGTTGGCACTGAAGTAAAAGCACTGTCAGAAATCACTGTAGCCCGTCTCTGAGAAATGAGTGCAGTCATACATCATTCAGCGAAGTGCCAAGTTGCTTAATGTATTTGTGCACAGCTGCTACTAATAATAAATACTTTCTGGCATCTCTGAAGTCTGTGCACCTTTACCTTATAACTGTGTTCCAATTATGAAAACGTTTTTCAAGACCTTGAAGACATTTCTGGCCTTCATGAAGTGCTTGAGTATCTAAGTTTTTGTTTTGGGCTATGCTTACGAGTATTTTTTTTTTTTTTGCACATCTCGCCTTAGTGTTAGTGCAATGCAAAAATCAAGTCAATCCTATCCTGTTAGCACCTTTATGGAGCTTTGCTTGCTAAGTCGTTTGTGTCTGCGTGTGCGTGCTCAATAAAAAATTTTTTTTGCGTCTTGTTGAAGAGTGTTTTGTTTTCCAGTTGCCCAGCCTAATTTTTCATTAGTCCTTAAATATTTGGTCGCGTAAAGATCCCTGCACTTTTTTTTTTTGCCACAAAAGCTGCTGCAAACTGCGTAACACGGGTACTCAGCTATTTCTATCGTCCAGTTGTGTGCAAAGTCCACGGTGTGTGTGTGTATTTGTGCGAGGGTGCCGTGCACGCTGTCAGTGGCACGGGCGGTGACTATGGCCGCAGGATGACCAGCGCAAAGTGGTTGAGATGATGTCGGCCTACCCCGGAGACCAGTGTGTGGTGCAAACACTCCAGGAGGCATCGCCCATGCCTCTGGCCGCAGCTGCGGCTACGACTCCTGCCACTGCGCCCACTGTGGTTACGGCCACTGCATCGGTTGGCAGCTCCTCCCAGCACTCGCCGTCATCTAGTGGCGGCAGTGGGCAACACCAGAACATACGCGACATGGACATCATCCACGTATGTCTTGTCACCTGCGGAGAAGCCTCTTGGTTCCTTGGCTGAGCCAGGATATTTATTTGTTTGTTTGTATCTATGGTGCCATGTAACGGGCACCATGATTTTTGTTGTCAACAACCTATCACACTTGTATAGTAGCGTAGTGGTCTGTGGGCGTGCAGTTAGGCAGCCTGACAGCATGTTTTATTTTGTTGATAGTCTGTTCTGCCTGATGAGATGGCAAAAAAAGCTTGTTTGTCATCTCGAGTGCATGTTGCAGTTGACAAAACATTGATCATAAAGAGAGATAAACTGAAATCACCACCTACTTGACTATAGCAGAATGCTACACCCATTCTAGTGTCCTCGAGAAAAATGTTTTCTTTCTACATTTGAAGAAAAATTCGTTTTGGTCCTGTGATTGTTGCTCTAGGTGACATAACGAACAGAGATCTAAAGTAAATGGGCATAAACGAGATGAGACAAACATAACCAAAGCCTTTATTTTCTAAGTAATGTGTTTCTCCTGTATTAATATCAAGTTATGCATTGCACAGAGTAACCAATTAAGGCAATATAATGTGCAAGCTAACGATGGGCAAATGTGGAAATGAAAACCGTTGTCACAAAATACCGTGTCGGAACACAATGCGCATGCATAGGTGATAGGTCAGCTTGTGTTGCTTATTATTGCTCGCATGTACACCGCCATGAACCTAGGAATAAAGTAGACACAAAGCTAAGAAGAAGCATTTCAAAGTTATTGCTCACCCAATTTCTGTACTTTTTTGTAGCGTCCCTGTTTCTAACTTTCAACAGCCCAGCAGCCAGCGGCTGATCACTATCTAGTCCCTGCAGCTACTCTTCTGCTGTCACATTTCTTGGACAAAGATTTTATATGCATTCAAAAAAAATGGCAAGCTAACCACGCAGTGAAGCATCTTGTGTACCGTGGTGAAACATACTGGTAGACTGTAGGGGCAAACCTGGCATGTAGTGTAGCTGCCAGCAATGAAGCGAAGAGTCTAATCTGCTGCAAAGTAGCTTTTCCATTAGGGTCGATGCTACGTAGCAGCCACATACAGTTGAACATATTTTACGATGAATGTCTTTGCTATGAAATGAACCCTATAGCAAGGGCAACACAAGGCCAGGGGCGCTATTTTGTTGTGATGCTATTAATTTCTTTATGCCTTCTGGCACCATTAGCCCTCTACCATTGGTCAAAATTTACCGAGCCGTGCCCATTCTGTTTCTCAGTCATGTGATGTTAGGAAGCGGCAAAAGCCTGAAGCGTCAAAATGACATTTATTCACTCGTTATGCAAAGCAGAAGGCAGGGTCATTGCAGAACGCATTGAACATGGCTGCCCCCTTTATTGCTATGCTGGTGCAACTTTCCATCTCGTACATGTATTGTCAGTACCACTGTAACAAATTTGCTCATTTAACCAAGTCAGCTTTGCACTTCTGGTCATATTTAGCTGTTTTAGAACGAAATTATGCCTTAACTCCTCACTTTGTTGCAACTTTGCTGTCTTTTTTGGACTGTCTGTTGTAAGCTTGTGTTGATAACGTCAAAATGCGGCCAGTGCCTCAATAACAGAAATCCGAAGCGCAAAACTGCAATAGCTGCATTTGACTCCCTGCAGCTATTCCACGTGTCACTGCCAGGATTTCAAGCTGAGCACACTGTTGCCCTCAACAGCATCACATTGGCAGTAGCAGTCACTTATATTGTGGAGCAGTGCATGCAGAAAAAAAAATAAGTGACTTCATTCACTCGCTTGTTCGTTTATTTTCTGTGTTCTTTTATTTTGTTTGACAAGCTGAAATGACCTGTTTGACGAGGGATATTTCGGGCGCCTCCTCACCGTGTTATATAGGCGCATGACTGTACTGCAACATGAGCCACTATTTTGGTCCAACCATTCTTCTGAGACCGCTGGCCCATGCAGGTGCAGTGGTTGATTGACAACTACGAGACGGCGGAGGGGGTGTCGCTGCCGCGGAGCACGCTGTACAACCACTACCTGCGGCACTGCGGGGAACACAAGCTGGAACCCGTCAATGCCGCTTCCTTTGGAAAGCTCATCCGCTCCGTTTTCCTCGGCCTGCGCACACGACGACTCGGCACCCGGTGAGGCCTCCCCCTCCCCACTGCACCGGCAGTGCAGCGAGTTGACTCCTCGCTCACTGCTTGGCATAACATCGGCATAATATGGGACTAAAGTTACAGTGGGAACCCTCTAATACATTTTCCACTGGACTGTGAGAAAACAAACTTAATACCTGGGAAACGTATTACGCAAACATACTCTTACGATCATGCCAACATGCTGTTAAATGTTAGAACAAGGACACCATGCACGGCTCAGCCTCGAAAGTATTTAGTCACCAACTGAGAATGCAGACTCAATAAGCACTGCCTAAAAGTCCAAAATGTCAGATTCAGCAGAGAATGAGGAACTTATTCCAGAAGTGGCTGAAAAAGATGTCACTTTTGGGGATTTCTTATCTTTTGCAAGATATTGCGTGTCTAGCGCTAGATGCATCGGCGTCTATGAGCGAAGCCTTTCTTGGCACAGTGTCAGGTTTGCTGTCGCCTGTCGACGCTTCCGGTGCTACGAAACTTCGTGGCAATGTGCAAGAGCAATTTTGCCTCTGGACCACTTAATTTACATCACCGCCACATTCAAATGCAACGTAAGATGTGTGAGCATTACAGAATAGTGATGCATCAAATGGGAACATAATGCATAGGAGTCAGTGGGCTTTAGGTCGAGACTACGAAAATGCAACAGTGAGAAATGTATCAACGGGGTTTCACTGTATTACAGTCAATGTCCGATTTGTCGGACTCCCTAGGGGCCGCGAAAACGTCAGAAAAAAAAAATCAAGCAGTCCAAAAAATTGAATGCATGTCTTTTACTGCCCCCAAGGGCTCAAATTGCACGTCCGAAATAGCTCTGAAGGCATGCCAGTACACTATTAGACGTATCGGTGCTCGTACTGTGAAAGGAGACGGCGGGTGCAGGTGTGTATATTTATAATTGAGGAATACATACTGTATGTCGTAACAATAACCCCTTCCAATTCTTGGTATGCTTCACCGCATAACATTTCTGTATTGAGGCGAAACTGACTTTCGGCAACCGGCATTATGCAATGCGTTGTGCTTTCCGAGCTTCGAAGCCATAGGTGAGGATTACAAAGGGCAGAGTCAGCGCCATTGCTGACAGCGATGAATACTTTCAATACTGAACAGCAAGAAGCTTAATAGTGAACATAGAAGCAGATAGGCTTAGTGTTGCTGCGGTGGTGTGCACCTGTTCGAGGCAACGTGATGATCAAAATGGCGGCGGTGGTGACTTCGATAACTCCGTTCCACATCTACGGTCTTGGCAAAAAGTCAGAAAAGAAATATCAAACACCAAAGGGTTTTTTCATCCAAAATTTCAGACGTTCTTATACGTCGACTGTATGGGGCACGTGGTGGCGCCGCGACAGCGTCCGAATCATCAGGCATGTCCAAAAACTCAGGCATCCTGGAAAATCGGTCGTTGACTGTATTTGTTTAAATTTTCAGTGGTTTCCATAGTGTCATGTTGCACTCGTGATGTTTCTGATGCGTCGGTTTCTTCTAGTGCAACTGCAGTTGAGAAATGTGTCATGCGTCTCAACGCGCTGGCTTGTCCGTGAGAAAGGGTGTTCTGTGACGCTTGTCGGCGCGTGCGTCTGTGGCGTAATGGTTTCAATATCTCACTTGTGTGCTAGAGATCCTGTGTGAGAATCCTGCCATTGGACAACAGCATTAAGGTTTATTTAACTATTTATGACACCATACTTTGTTGAAAATGATGAGTTTGCAAAGTCACAAAGCTGTTCAAAGCCACAAGGATGATGCTCGGGTAAATCCACGGACTAACCATGAATTCCATGCTTTCTGAATCGCCCTGCTTGCAGCTTCCATAGATGCTAGTGCCACAGTTCCCTCTAGTAAATATTGTATAAAGCTCTATGCTTGAAAAGGTAGACTACTTCTTCACTGTACCCTTCTAGATGGTGCCATCTTGTTAAACGCATTCGGCGTTAGAGGCCAGATATGCATGAAAAAGTGCTTGGAACTGGGCAAAAAAGCTTCTAATTATTAGAATGGTCGATTTGATTCAATTCAGTTCCCTTCCCTTCTGGCACTATTCCATTAGTGTTCAATTTGGTCTCAAGTTACCCCTATACTAGCAGAACCTATTGCTGTGTGAGTTTGTACATCTTAATGACAACCTGAAGGGCGCAACCACATGCACATGCAATGTATAGTGAAAAAAAAAAAAACACAGGAGTTTGTCATTCTCTTATACAGTGTAGCCCGGTTATAACGAAGTTGGCGGAAATCTGAAATTACTTCGCTATAACCGCTTTTTCGCTATATCTGGACTCTAAAAAAAATCAAACATTATGCAGACCAAGAAAAAAAATTTATTTACACTTTCTGAAAAAAGCGATCAAGGGTCCCTTGCACGCGTTTCGCGAGCGCACGTTTCAGAATACGGTGCTCACCGTTGTCCAACAGATCGCAACTGCCCGGTTCGGAGCACAAGTACATACGCAGCATGTTGACAGCTGCGAGAGCTGCTCCGGCGGTCCCAGGCTGAGGCGCACCAATGTCGTCACCTTCGCCGTCCGAGGAACTGCTATCTGCGGCCGTTCCCTTTTCGGAGACGCTAACGGCGAGTTCATCGGTGGTGAGCTCCTCCGTTGCGACGAGGTCTTGATCCGCCAGGGCAAAGTCCAGATAATCCAACCCGCTTGGGACAAGGCTTGCATTGCCCGCGGCCTCCCACAGCTGCCCCAAGCTCGTCACTGCCGCGGCACCATCCGCTGCAGCAGCATCGATGTCTGCTTCTGCTGTTATTTCTTCGGCAGCGCTGCTTCCCCGCGAAAAACCTGCTTTCTCGAAGCAGTGAAGAATGGTCTCAGACTTCACGTCCCGCCAGGCTCAGCTTGTGAAAAATACCGCCTTTACTAGCGGCACCTTCAGGTCGGCAGCGTTGTCGGCTGTACTGATGTCAATCAGCAGACGCTCGATGACACGGCGGCGATAATGCACTTTGAAGTTTGCTATCACTCCCTGGTCCATCGGCTGGTGTGCGACAGGAGCCGCTGGCGGAGCGCCGCAGCCAGGCTTAGGCAGGCCTAGCTGGTGGCGCCATGCCGTGGAAGAAAAGCAATAGAGAAGCGCACCAACTTGCTTCGCTTTTTCACCAAAATGAGGCGCCACAAGCGGAACTGGTCTAAAGCGGCCACAAAGTTTCTGAAGCTGCCCCCACAACCTCCTCTCTGAAGAGAGGAGTACGCCGTGAAACGAGATAAGATCGCGGCGGTCGGCCCGCCTGGCACTGGAAAAGAGAATGGGAAGCGTTCGCGAGACAGCTACCGGGCGACCGTGTGGTGCGGTGAAGCAAGCTTTCGCAGGGAGCCGAGTGGGGTGAAGCGGCTGCCGGGAGCTAAGAATTGGCGGTTTTTCGGCCTAGTTGATTCACGCGAAAGTTCAAAAGGTGGTTTGATTTTTTTTTTTTTTTGTTCTCAACAAAAAACTTTGCTATATCTGCTGAGTCGCATTTTTTTACTTCGTTAAAAGTGGACTTAAAAGGCATTGAAAATGCGGAAATTTGGACGGGAAATCGAGATCACTTCGTTATAACTGCTATTTCGCTGTAAGTGGGTTCGTTATAAATGGGCTACACTGTATCTCTTAGCTGTACAATGCATGTGCATGTGTTTGTGCCCTTGGGGCTGTCATAACCCCTATACGCACGCCCCATACATTTCTACAACTGCCCTACTTTTGTACCTCCAATAGCATTGCTTGCTAAGTATAAAGCTGAGTATGGTGAACGCTTACCACTGCAAGACAAGAAAAACTTAAGTCAAGAAAAGCGGGATGGGGACTGGCTCTCAGATCCGGTTTCTCCTTATGTCCTGTTCCTTATGCTGCCATACTGGGGATGTATACTGTGACGATCGCTTTCGGCGATAGTGTCGCCTCGGCAGAAGTATCGCCGTCAGGCGCTCGCTGATTGGCTGGCTGAGCAAAATCGGATGAGCTGATTGGCTGGTTGAGCACTACGTCACGCGAAGGCGATAGTGTCGCCGAAGTGATTCTCACAGAATACGTCCCCTGCATACAATAGACCTTGTCATACATCTTGGAAAAAAAACGTAAGAAGGAACGTACTAACTGGAAAAATGTACGATCCGAAATTTGGCAGACTTAATTGTAGTAATGCAAAGCATTGCAAGCATCATTGCAGCACGAAATGCCAACGCGCACCAATCTGGTGAGGCCCAAAGCAGCCCGAGACGCACATTGTCGTTTTAACCCTTTGAGGGTCGAATTTTTTTGCCAAATGCGACCCTCCAGGGTTGATATTTTTTATTGCTGATTTATATTCTTCGACAGAACCTACTTTGAAAAAATATGGTCGTAATTTTTTTAAAGTGACAGTAAAGCGAGGAAAAAATAGTTTGTGTTGTAAAATACACAATGTTTATTCGTGAATAAGAAGATAAGCGCACTGAAAAATGGTTGTGTGCACGTCCGGAAACCGAAACAAGTGAGTAGCCTTCGTCTTATCGCCAGCAAGGTGCGATAAAGCTTTTGTAGCCTCCAAAAAAGAACCGCAAAAATGGCAGCATCGTTTGTGTATATACGCGGCTGCCTGGGAACAGGTGTAATCGTGCCGCTGTGGGCGATAAACGATCGAGTAACAAGCGGTCACCCTTTGAGAGATTTTAAACCAGATAGCCATCAGTTTAGCGCGTGCAACAAGCGGGATCCGCTGCAGGAGAAAACCATAACTTGCCGCCAATGCCGCGCACGTGCGCACGCCCGGATGCGCAAGCGAGAGCTGATGTGCCATTGCCATAAAAAAAAAGAAAGAAAAAAGAAAAAAACGGAGAGGCATTGGCGCAAGTAAAAAATTCCACGTCTTCCCGTCGAGTGGCAGTACATACCAAGCGAAAAAAATGATCGAAAGAAGCGCGCACTTGCCGCCGCCGCGCACACGCGCGTGCCGGGATGCGCGAGCGATAGCTGACGCGCCGGTGCCATAAAAAAAAAAAAAAAAAGGAGAGGCAGTGGCGCAAGTAAAAAATTCCACGTGTTTCTGTCGAGTGGCAGCACATGCCAAGCGAATAAAATGATCGAAAGAGGCGCATTTTTTAAATGTCAAGCGATACCGTACATGTACGCCATTGACCATTTTGAGGGTGTTCGCGGAGGTCATACTTGTACGGTATTGACCCTGAAAGGGTTAAGACTGCAATGGGAAACTGAAACGAAATCGAGCTGAAGGGCAATACCAGAATACAATGCCACAATGCCACCAGAGTGAAAACATGACACTTACTTCGGGCCACCTGCAGAACGGCGGAACGTTTGTATTTTTTCCCATTAAAAGTGTGCAGTACGCTTTTATTGGCACTATGCCACATGCGCTGTGAAACAGATGAAGATGCTTATCGCAATGGGTTGGCGGCAATAGTGGTGAATGGCGACATGCAATGACTTGCATGGAGATTTGCTGGTATGCGTGGCGGCATTTTCACATGTTGCATGCTGTCCAGTATTGCGGGGAAGCTGCACTTGTGTGCGCCTACTGCTCGATCACGCGTGCCTCACACCTTTTCTTGTTTGCATGGGATCTAGCGGTATGACTGCCATTAGGCGATATATACTGAATGTTGGTGCCAAAGGATTCTGTTTCCCAGGAACGTATTCACTGGTAAAAAGAGGCGTAACTGTATTGGGTAATTCTTGCTGTTGTCGATCGCAAACGTCGGCTCAGGGAAATCATATGAAGCGGGATCGTATTATGAAGGTTGTACCATACATGAAAGTTATGGGCATTGAGGCACACTTTGTGCGGGCTCACTGACCTTGCAATCTTTTCTGTGCAGGGGCAACTCCAAGTACCACTACTACGGCATCCGGGTGAAGCCCAACTCGCCGCTCAACCAGATCTCGGAGGAAGTGACCACCACTGCTCTGCGGCAGCAGTCGGCGACACAGGCCAAGAGGTAGGCCTGCAGTCTCACATGTCGGGACTCGTTTGAATGCGAGCATGTAAACGTGCTCAAACACGAACTGCAACAAATTTTTAGATTGCATAAAAAGCCTAGTTTAAGACAGTGTAGAGTTTAACTTTTGAAATGCGAGAGGAAGCATCTAGCCATTTTTGATACAACAGCCATTTTTGATACAAAAACTGAAAGAAGCCCCACTATTACCACTTGCTGGAAAGTATACATGACCTGGAATGCACGTCTTGATATTGCATGACTCTGCACCGGACTTGTCAAAATGTTGCGGCCGGGCACATTCCCGGCATTCTGCGCAGATAGTGAGCGTGGCACAGCACCAAAAATGCTAGTGGCCATATGCACCTACGCATCTGGTGCTGAGTCATGCAAAATCTTGCGAAAAGTCATTATATAATATGTCTGAAAGTGATTCTAGTTAAGCAGATTATGAACTGACAGCAACCTTCCAGAAAACGTGCTCTGTCACCATCTTACGATGGTGGTGATGTGCGTCTGATGGCTGTGACAATGCCGCAAACATGGTTTTGGTTTCGGATCCGATTGTAGTGCACAGGAAATTTTTGGAACCACTATTTTCGAAAAAAAAAGCTTTGCCAAGATTGCTTCAGTGGTATATACAATAAACCCTCGTTAACTCAAAGCTATAAAAACTGGAAAATGTTTTGAGGTGCAGTGGGAACCTGCTTATAACAATATTTATCCACCAAAGGATACCATTGTTATAACCGACAGTTGTTCTAACTGGGTTGCATAAAAAATGCTGAGGGGACAAATGTTGGAATAAGACAGAAAGAAGCACAGTCGAACCCAGTAATGCATTGCCTGTTTTAACAGTGCTGGGATGTAACAATGAGCAGCTGCTGCACTGTGAACATTTGTGTGCGTTCTGTGGTAAATAAACCACTTACTACAATGTTCCCGTGCCACATTATTGGTTGTAACAATTAAATCTGGCTGAGTGTGTGCCGAAAGAAAATGCAAAATCTAAGTAAATATAAAGAAAATGCGCTCCGCTTTGTCACATCTGCCTTTGTAAAGCCTTGCGAATTAGCGGTATAATTCAGAGGGGTATATAATACATCTATTTTGTCTGCCTTAGATATAATATTAGGTCCAGTTTAAAGCATTGTAGTATCATTTTTCATTTGCTCAGTTAGAGTTGTAAACTTGATAGTATCATTACTTGAAATTTCGTAATTTTCTATAACTTTTACTTAAATATTGATGGCCTAATTACAAATTCTGCTTCCTACAGTCTCTAGATTTTAACTCTTCTTTTAAATTCAGCAAAGTTCATTAACCCTTTCACGGTGAATGACGTACATATACGTCCTCTGTGAACACCTTCAAAATGGTCAATGACTTATATTTATGTCATCGCGTGTAGATTTAAAAAGCGCACCTCTTTCGATAATTTTTTTCGCTTGGCATGTGCTGCCACTCAGCGGGAACACATGGAATTTTTTAGTTGTGTTGATGCCTCTCCGTTTTGTTTTCTTTAATGGTTTATTGCAACGGCGTGTCGGCTATCGCTCGCGCATCCAGGCGCGTGCATGCGGCGGCGGCGGCAAGTTTTGGTTTACTCCTGCGGCGGCTCACGCTTGTTGCATGCGTTACACTGATGGCTATCTCATTTCAAATCTCTAAAAGGGGTGACCGCTTCTTACTCAATCGTTTATCGCTCACCGCGGCGTCATTACACCTGTTCCCAGGCAGGCACGTATATAGTACACAAACGATGGTGTCGTTTTTGCGTTTCCTTTTTTTGGAGACCACAAAAGCTCTATCGCACCTTGTTGGCATTAAGACGACGGCTTCTCACTTGGTTCGGTTTCAGGATGTGCACACAAGCATTTTTAGCGCGCTTATCTTCTTATTCATGAATAAACATTTTGTATTTTACAGTAAAACACAGACAATTTTTTTCGTCACTTTACAGTCGCCCTAAAAAAATTGCTACCATTTTTTTCCGAAATAAGTTTTTCAAAGAATTTAAATCAGCAATAAAAAAAATTGACCCTGGGAGGTCGCATTTGGCAAAGGAATTCGACAAAAAATTGTTTGCCAAGACAAACCATTTCTGACTTCCCGTGTAAGGGTCCCCGAGCTAGAGCTTCCTCTTTAAGGGTCTAAACCCAACAGTAATGATGACAGCAGTGCCTACTGCCGTGCCCAGATTCCGGCTGAGCGGAACCAAGTCTGGCCTGTCTGACACGCCAGAGTCCGGCACCGGAGCAGGAGGAGGAGGAGGGGGTGCGGCCATTCCGAGCCAAGGGCAGGCAGCCGACGCGCCGGGAGCCGCCACCACTGCGGCGCCACCCGTCGCAGCACAGCAGCCCTCGTCTGCCCAGCAGCACCTGCAGTTCCTGGGCGATGCGTCTGCGGCCGTTCCCGTGCTGGCCGAGGTGGACTTCGGCGGCGGCCCCCTCCCGGAAGGGCTGGCCAAGAAGGACATCGAGGCGTTCCGGCACCTATACCAGGACCACTGCGATGCAAGTTGGCTGTCTTTGGCACCCTCGTGATGCTATCTCTTAGCTTTTGATGCATCAACACAACAAAGAGACTCGGACTGAAAAGAAAGGACGCACACAAGCGGGGGGGGGGCAGTCTTTCAACTGAAGGCTTACGATGAACACCTGCCAAATATATGCAATGCAGATTGCACAGAAATGCGAATAAACGACAAAACATTTTTTTAAAAGTTAACCGGCACCTTTAACAATAGCATTAGTGGACCTCGAAAATAGAAAATTTCCAACATTCACCTTCATTTTCTCTTGTGATAAGCAACCTGCCACTGCCAAATCAACTAAAAGATAATTTAGAAACATGAATTGACAGCCTAAAACTATTAGTGCATCTCTTTAGTAGTTAATACTAGTCACTTGCAGTGGGGCTGTCAAGATGATCCTTGTGATAGACTTCTCACGAAATTTCATGGCTGTGTGCAGGCCTTCTTGGAGGCTGTGATGAACCTGCACTTTTCGACGGTGGAGTCCCTGTGGCAAGACCTGTGGGGAGGTGCCGGCAACGACTGTGGGTACGTATGCCTCACAGCACGTGTACTTTATTTATTTAAACGCGCACGGGGGGGGAAGACTTGACCGATCAGCACATGCAAGACAAGCAGTCAAAGCATTGTGACATCTACAGTCAGCGTCCAACTTTTCGGACTCCCTAAGGGCCGCGACAATGTCTGCAAAATTGGGCAGTCCGAAGAAATGACTGCACGCATTTTACTTCCCACAAGGGCTCAAATTGCCAGTGGCAAAATAATTATTTCAGGATTATAACTTCGTTTTACCATCAAAGTCTGCATGGACATATCGATTGTCCATAGCGACCACAGATCATGATGATCTTTCTTCGCCATCACCACAACGTGACAATACTCTGCCTTGTATTGCGTATTGCGCCATGCGTTGTGTGTGCGAGTGAAGGCGTGGGAGGGTGAGCCAGCAACCGCAGCTTAATCTTGCGCATGCGACACAGGAAGGCGGCCGGAAGTGCACGTTCTTCGTTCACGCACGAGGAACGGGGAGGAGCCGACGGAGACGGGAAAGGGAGGGGGGGAGGGTGCGTTCTGCTTACGCGGCTGCTGCTCACGGAGCTATCTTGAAAGCGATCTGCGACGCGGCTGAAGTGTGCGCCTGCGGCGGCCTCATCTTCAAAGCGATCTGCGATTTTTCGCCGAGTGCCAGCAGTGCCAATAGCTTCGTATGCGCCTTTCGATGTTTCGTTTGCATTGAAGCGAGAGCCAGTGCTGTCAGTTTGCTCGCTGCCACTGGTGGTATTTCTCCCTCCAGCGTTTTAACGAGCTCCCACGGTCATCGAGCGAGATGTTTTCGTGTTTACCTGTGCGCGTGTGACACTGTGCTTGTTTATTTAGTTAGTAAGCGAATATTTACAACATTATATGGCCGATAAAACTACTATCCTTACTTCGTATAGCTGTCTACTAATTTGCTATCGCAATCGATGCTTCGCCTTTCGCGTGAAACTGCGATACTTTTTTACATAGATGTCGCATGGATGTTTTTTTTATTTATGCAGTAACCTACATCGCCCAGTTGGGAATTATTGTGGGGGGATTCAGACAATAACACTAATGAAAACGTGGAGTGTGGCGCCAGCGTCTTCTCTAGTAATTTTTGTGGGGAACCCTACGGTTGGAATAGCGTGTGCATCGTTTGCGGCTGATGCCTGCTCAACTGTGTGCCCTTTGCAGGGACCAGGAGAAAGGGCTGAGTCAGTCGAAGCTGCACCTGCTGTGTAAATGCGAGGCTGTGCAGAAGTTTGTGCAGCATGCCGACTACCAGTTCTACCAGAACCTGGTGGACGTCCTCATCCCCGACGTCCTACGGCCCATCCCCAGTGAGTTGTTACAGCATGCATGGGAGTGTATCTAAGAGAGTGCTGACAATTTCCTTTTTTCTTCTCTCTCTCTCTCTCTATTTTTTTTAATGAAATTAAGTCGAAATCCACAAAACCCAAGAGCACACACTGGCAACCATCATAGCATCCTAAATAATTAAATGTGACACTTATTTCTTTGAACTAGTTTCGGCTTCAGCAACCAAGGGGTGGATTTTTTATTTATTTATTTATTTATTTATTTATTTATTCATTTATATTTACAGAGGTGACTCTTGGCTCTAATATGAAGGCTTCATGATGTCCGGAACCTACCTTGGTGGCGTAGTGCGTACAGCGATGCTTATGCTAATCCCGAGGGCACAGGATCAACACACGGCTGTGGCGGCCGCATTTTGATGGGGATGAAATGCATATACGCTCATGTACTTCCCATATTTACCCGAAGCTAACACGCACCCTTTTTCTGAGAAAACGGGCCCAAAAATTGCCAGCACGTTACAGTTGAATATGAAATCAAAACAGTATTCACGGCGTTGGCAACAGCCTACTGTTGGAGCGGTCAGACGCGGTGTTACAGCCATTACCAAACGGTGACAGAGCACGTTTTTGCAAAGGTTGCTGAGGGTAATATTGCGCTTTACTGTGATCTAGAGCAGTATCCTCAGTGAATAACTTTTGGAGATACTATCACTTTTGCGAGATTTCGCATGACTCGATACCGAATACGTTGGTGTAATCGGCCGCCAGCGTTTGTTGGCTCTGTGCCAAGCTTGCTTCTGCGCGCAGTGCCAGGAGCGCTGTTGGACGCACACTTCAAACAGTATCCGATGCAGAGTCTCGCGAAAGTGATAGTATATCTTTAAAAGTGATCGCTCGAGAGTACCACCCCTGTGTGTTTGGTATTTTTAGCCAATGAAGCCTAAATGCCACTGCCACGCCGTTTACTTTATGAAAGTTCATTCGAAATACCACTGTCTGTGAATGTAAATTTGTAGGAGTGTGCGAATATTCGGAAAGTTCTAATATTATCGAATATTAAATTTTTTATATTTGTATTCGATTCAAAAAATAGATATCCGAAAATGTTCGAATATTTGGCTGGATACGGATATTTGAATCAAATCGAATATGTTGCTGGCTGTTTGGGAGCAAATACGGTTCTTAGAATTTGTTTCTATCTGAGCTAAGAAACTTGGGGCGCTTTCGTGCTCAACTTTGCGATTTTGTGCTGCTAGCGAAATTTCGCCTGTAAAGCACACTTAGCCACTAAACGTGTAAACTATGCGGGAAAGCCAGCCTCTCAGTAGCAAGGGGCACGTGTTTGAGGACAGCAAAGGTGCACTTTTTTTTTACTTTTTTTTTTTTGCAGTGCCACCCCCAATTTTGAGGTTATTGCGTGACAGCAAGTGCCATGAGTGACGACTGGCATAGGGTCAAATGCCTCCGAGTTTACGGGCATTTGATGCAGTATAATAAGCGACAGGTTGGCAAGAACACCTGGTGGGAATTACTCATTTTTGCAAGTTAACATGAGCCAAATGCACAATGTTTTAGTATAATGGCTTACTAGTCTAGTTTTGTAACGTTGCCAATGTAATTGCAATGTTCCAACATATCAAGTTAAACCAACTTGCAAATAAATGCATGTGCATATCATTATTCGATATTCGAAGCTAACTACAGCCGAGCCCGCTTACAACAATATTCAAGTGCCATGAAGATTCCATTGTTATAACCGGGTTGCATGAAAAAAATCAAAACTCTGATGGCAGAGCTGTTGTGAAAAAACTATAATGGCGGGGGGGTGGGCCAGTGTCTCTCCCCACCACCTTCCTCCATCCGGCTGCCGATTGTGTTGATTCATTTAACTCTGCTTCCTGCACGCTCTGATCACGTGTAACAAGTTACGGCTGTCGGCATTAAAGAATGGCACGGCTATAGTAAAACCTCGGTTAATTCAGATTCCAAGATACCGAAGAAATGTCCGCATTAACTGAATGTCGAATTGCCGAGAATATCAAGAAAACAATAAACAAATGCTTTCTTCGTCAACACGCTGTTATTTATTGAATGAATCAGCAAAATTCTGTTTCTATTTTGCACAAAGGCAGTGCGGAAACTGTAGTTCTCGTCATCTCATAGCTGATTAGTGCTCGCAGCAGTGAAGGTGTTGCGTCTTCACCTGAGACACGCTTTTCACTACCGCGCGCATATCACAATTATTTTTTCTCCAGGTCGCCGCCCATCGCGATGTAAACGGTGCTCTTCATCCTCCACAGCTTTGCACTGAGTAAAAACGAAACTATAGTTTGCTGCAACCGTGCCCGTCGCTGCCGCCATCATGGACGGCGACCTTGGGGTTCTGAAGGCGCGTGATCGACGCATGCACTGAGTCAAAACGAAACTACCGTTTGCTGCAACTGCAGACAAAACTACGGTCGCTATCGACGCAGTCATGGATGACGACTACTCGGTTAGGAAAGCACGCGGCCAATGTGCGTACCGAGTCAAAACGAAACTACTGTTTGCTACAACCGCTGCAATAAAAAAATAGCCGCCGCTATCAACACGATTATGGATGACGACTATGCAGTCATGAAGGCATGCGGCCAACGCGGTGCTATGCGCGGTGGTAAACAGAAGAATAATGGCTTTAAAGGCACAAATAGGCATGAAGCGTTCCGGCGTTGCTGTCATTCACGTATAATTTTCACTGATGACTACGGCGATGTGAACTCCGTTGCTTCGTTTTGGTGGACGCTAACACTGTTTTGGCTCTATTGCGTCACACATTTGCGGCGCTCCGCCACAGAGGGTGGCTCGGCGTAAAGCTATGGGCGCAGCCCGTTTGTGTTCGGAGGGGTGGAAGGGCGATGGGAAACAGGTGCGTGAGGCTGGCAATGTGGAGAAGGATGAAAACAGCGTGCAGCGGCGTGCAACGGCTCGAATTTCTTTTTTTTTTTTTATGGAGTTCGCATTCCATTCCCTTTCAGCACGGACACCCACTAGCCAGACTTCATCGTTATAACCGATAATGCAGCATGGGGGCATTGTAGTAAGCGGGTTATTTCACCATAGAAAACATACAAAAGTTGACGGTGCAGCAGCTTCTCATAGTTATAACCGATGTATTGTTAAAACCGGTATCGTTGTAAGTCTGTATTTGTATTTAATTCGTATAAAAAAATTTTGATATTCGCACACCCCTAAAAATTTGGCATGTCTCGTTTCTTCCGATTGTGGACGTGGGGGGCATGTTAGATTTTAATTGGCTCAATTAGCAGCAGTTCACATTCAGGTGCACTTTTATATTTTCTTGTTTGTTCCACCCCCACATCGCCCTTATCCCTCTACCTTCCCATCGGCCTGTGCACTTGGTCAAAAAGTGTGCTCGTTACTGCGCTTGGGTATGGAATTTCCCGCAGAAGCTGCATTATTACTGGTATTTCGTTTAGCACGGCTGCTCTGTAAGCAGTATACGTATATACATAGAGTTCTATGGGAGGATAAACGGGAGTCGAAATATGCTGCATTATAGCCAGTTCTGCACTGTCAGTGGTTGTGCTATAACTGATCTAACATGTAAAAGGTTTAGACAAACTCTGTTGAGCTCCATTCTCTCAGTAGATAAACAGGTCACATACCTTTTTCCAGTGTCTCATAGATTTTGTGCATTTTTCTGCATCTATAAAGATGTATTTTCGAGGTTTCCTCACATTGGTCCTAAGGGAGTAATTTTCCTCTCATGGGGTGGACACAGCTTACACAGAACAAGAGTAATAGTATCCTTGCGTCCGAATAATTATTTGTGACTAACGATGGTGCTGTTTTGTTATGTGCACTTCAATGCAAGTTGTCGTTTGACCCCCTTGCCCATTTGTGCGCAGGTTCCTTGACACAGGCCATCCGGAATTTCGCCAAGAGCCTCGAGGGATGGCTCACCTCAGCCATGCAAGGCTGTCCCGAGGACATGGTCAAGATCAAGGCAAGCGCCAGTCATGTGCTTGTGCCTGCGTTAAAGAGACGCCTAAGCAAAACACAGTCTGATTACCGTATTTACTCGAATCTAACGCGCACATTTTTTCCGATAAAACAGGTCCAAAAATTGCGTGCGCGTTAGAATCGAGTACGACCCTAAATCTGCGTTACCATAATAGCCGTCAGCATTTCAAAATGGCCGCCTCGCACGCGCTTCTAGCCTAGCTGCACTCTAGCCTAGCTGCCGTAGCTTCCTCCATGTGCTGCAGTACACGTGCTTAGGCATTAGTCTATTGTCTGTCTTCCCGTTTTCTGCATCTGCTCTATCACCTTAAAGTGCCAAGTTCATCATGATGCCGCATTGAAAAGGAAAGTGATCATGTTTGCGGAGACGGGCGGAAATCGGGTCGCATCACGGGCGTTCGGAGAATCTGAAACTTGCGTCCTGGACTGGCGCAAACAGAAGGAGAGGATTTTTGCCAGCAAAGCAACATGTAAGGGTTTCAGTGCACTGAAGGAGGACGTATCCTGCGACGATCCGCTTCGGCGATCCGCTTCGGCGATACGATCGCCTCGGCCCTATCTTGAAAGCGATCTGCGACGTGGAGAGTCTGCCACGCACTGTGTTTTTTCCGGGTCGCGTTGAAGCGAGAGGCATGCTAGCACAAAGGTCAATTCGCTCATCGCACTTCGTCGCTCCAGTGTTTTGACAGTCAGTTTCCACGGTCAACGAGCGAGAAATGTTCATGTTTGCTTGTGTGCGCGTGATACCATGCTTGTTAATTTATTTAGTAAGCTAATGTTTGCAAGTGTATACGGCCAATAAAGCTGCTATCCTTACTTCGTATAGCCGGCGAAACTGTGAATTTTTTTTATTCATCGCAACTTTAGTGCATCGGGAGTAAATCTTTGTTTTTTCAAATGAGAGAAAGTTGTATTTCTGTATGAAAGCATGAGCTGCGTGGTACTAAAAATTTTTTTTCTTTTTTTGGTCACGGGAAACGGCTGAGCATTACAATCGAGTGCGCGTTAGAATTGAGTAAATATGCTATATCAATGAAGCATTCTTTGACCCTCTATTTTCATTTACTTTGTGGGAAGATGCTTATTGAACTAGAAAAGGAATGGAAGCTTTAAATCAATGGGACATCATGGATTTCAAAGTTTTTTTCATATTTGGTTTGTGGCGCAGTAAATGTTCTGGGAATCTACCAAGTCCAGTAAATTTGAACAAGTCTGAGGAGACACTAAAAGTCTGACACCCCAGCAAGCTGGTGCAGTAACTTCAAGGCAGCTTTGCAACCCGTCTTTTGTTGTTGCATCTCTTTTGCCTTATCAGTCATGCTCGCGTATTAACACTGGTCAGTTGTAGACACTTTATTTGCTGACAGAGCCCAACCTGTTTTTATTTTCTGAGTAGAGAAAAAAAGGGGATAAGAAACGCTCATACTTATCACTGCTTCATTCGGCAGTACAGTTGAGCTCGTTTATAATCATTGCAATAGTTTTGGTAACTCTTTCTGTACCGCGCCCATTGGGCATGGTTAGCCCTCTATTGATGGTTTCAAAGACCGCTTTTGAGATCTTCCGTGCTGCTCACCGACATATTTACGCTATCAGACGTGAAGGAGGAGAACTGTATTTTAGTTTTCTAAGCAGTTCGCTTTATTCCCGGGCGGGGATTTTTAAGTGCATCGCACTTAAAGTTTCGCGATCGTTAAAGAAGAATGAAAAAATGGCCACCCGTTATCGATAGTTTGAAACACGGCTTTAGAAACCTTCTGGGGGCCACTCCAGACACACTGCGCCATTGGATGTGGAAGAAGAGAAACTATATTTTTGTTTTCGAAGCAGCTCACTTTTTTCCCGCCATGTGGTGATTTTTAAACGTGCTCTGAAGTTTCACGATCGTCAAAGCAGAACACAAAAATGTACAACTCTGGAAACAGCGCGCACACTTCGGGAGATCACAAATATCGCAATTCCCCTGCTTCTGTGGCTGATCATATCGATACATCGAATAGCAGTGAGTCGGAGGACGCTGACTTTTTGTCGGACTTTGAGTCTGAAAGCGACAAGGACGTAAACGAGCCCAGAACATCGGTGGCTGCAGCCTGGCACGCCCAACTGTAGTGTTTGCAGTTAAAGCTTTGTAGCGAAATACCTGTTCAATGAAAAATTTAGATTTTTTCGGAGATAGCGCCTAATCTCATAATTTTCGTAACATTTTTTGCTTAGCAGATTCCAAGCGTGTCTTTACAAACTCTGTTCACTTTTATCGCACAGTCTTGATTTTAACAATTTATATCTTTTTTATGACATACATCTCGTTAAAAACTTTCATGCATGAAAAGTGCATTCATTTTGCTTTCTGTTTATTTATTTGGCACGCTGCTGAGAGCATTGTCGGTGCGCGGTATGTTCGAATTAACCATTGCAAATGCTTTCGCAGTAGAATTACCGGGCGTTCCCCATCATACTTCACCAATCCATAATGTTCCTGCTTGTTACGTTGCGTTTGAATGTGGCGGTCACGTAAATTTAGCGGTGCAGCCAGCTTGTACATTGCAACAAGCGACTGATGCGTTGCAATAAGCGACCGGCACGTTGCAGATACGACGCATCCGCGCGGGTGCCGTATCCTGAAAGCAATCTGCGACGTACGCAAAGTGCGCGCCCACACGGACCTTATCGTCAAAATGATCTGCGATGTTGACATAGTGCGCCTAGTGCCAGTAGCTTCGTTGGCGCTGTGCCTTCGACGTTTAGTTCACATCGAAGCGAGAGACTGCGCAAAGGTCAATTCGCTCGCTGCTGCTGGTGCGCTTCCGTTGCTTCACCTTTCGGGCGAAACTGCGGCTTTTTTTTTTTTCTTGCTTTTTTTTCGCGGTCCCTTGAAAAACGTATCAACGGGACGTTTTTTTCTTGCTCAAATCGTCAATGATCGCCTTCTGAAAGGCGTATAAGTGCGCGCACGTGATCTTGGGAATGTTTTGGCACGCCACTGAACGCCTGAGCACGTCAAGTGCAGGGAGCATTTTGACCGTCGGGGCTGCACCTCGGTCGTTGTTGCAGCAGCGGTCCTCATCTACTTTCTCGCTAAGCATAGGCTAGGCTGTGATGTGGTCCGGTCCGCTCGACGTGGGGACCAATGAGAGATCGCGCAGCCGCGTGACGTAGTTGGTTGCTTGCCGACTATAGATCCCGCCCAGATCCCGCTGTGCCGGCTTGTCTGTGCCGGTCGCCCCGCTGGCTCGGCCGCCGCCGCTGTTGCTCACGCGTTCGTATGTTTCGCAGCGGCGCGGCAACACGTTTGGAACAGCCGATTTTTTTCGTATTGAGAGCAATGTATTTCTGCTGGGGAGCGTTACGAATTCGTATCACGCCGAAATTCGTACCAGCCGGGTTCATATCACCAGGGTTTTACTGTATCAGTATATTTCATTATATATGGACTCGTCCTTCAGAATGTGGAAAAGTTAACGACACTGAAGCTTTCATTGACAGTTACGAGTCAACAAAACTTTGGTCCAAAATCAGATTTTCAATGCCGCTGCCATTTTGATTTTCCCACCTCCTTGAACCGGCGCTTTCCCACACAGATGCACTGGCGTAGCGCTACCACCACCACGGCAAGTTGCGCTAGGCCCAGCTACTTCGACGTTCGCTACCAAGCTTTTTTCTGTTCGGTGCCATTTCGCAATGGCGCTGGCTCCACCTTTGTAATCCTCGTCAATGTCTTGGAAGCTCAGAAAGCACGGCAAGTTGCATAATGTCACTTCCCGATAGTCAGCTTTGCCTCAATACAGGAGTGTTACGCAGTGAAGCATACGCGAAGTATTGCAGTGAAGCACACCAAGATTGGAAAGGGGCAATTGTCACGGGACACAGTATGTATTCCTTAATGATACGTGCGTGCAGCCGCTGTCTCCCATCACAGTACATGTACCGATACACTTAATAAGTGTACTGGCAGGCCCTCCAAGCCATTTCGGTCGTACCTGTGATGATTTGAGCCCTTGGGAGCAGTGAAAGGCATGCATTCGTTTTTTCGAACTGCCAGATTTTTCGGACGTTTTCTCAACCCCTAGGGAATCTGAAAAATTGGACACGATTTCAATATACTGTCACGTAGTAGTGACGGTAGAGAAAACAGTCACAAAACTGTGTATGACGAAACTGGTTGTTTATTGGGCGAACCTGTGCCCACAAAAGCAAGCTACACTCAAAGCACAACGATAGCGGCGAACACAGTCGGCGATCGTCGAAAATCTGATCAGCGGCGAAACGCGTCGGCTTTTATACCTGAGTCATCGAAGGTTCCAGATTAATCCCTGATGCCCGCGTGTCTTCCAGAAAGTTCTAGACAATTCGCGTCGCTCATACAATCAGATTACATGGGCGTCGGTGACCACAGACGACGGATAGAAGCATTGATAACGTCCGAGAAGCTTCCAATGCAGGCGCGTCCTGCGCCGAGCGATAACGTTTAACATTTGTCAGCCAATGTTGAAAGCGGCTACCGGTGAAAGATAAACATGTGTACGTGTCAATACCCTCCCCTTAAAAAGCATCGTCCCGATGCTACAAACAAACACGAAAGCGAAAACAAAACCATGCGTAATAAACAAAATAACAAAAAACAATAACAAAGTAACAAAGTACCTAAGTTTGTCAGCGGGCGTAGAAAGGCTTAAGACGCACCACGTGGATGACTTCAGGTCGTGCCCGGCGCCGCTGTGATTGCGAAATGCCGTCTGGCACGACCTCATAGTCCAGTGCGCCAATACGTCGGGTGATCTTACATGGTCCGAAATAGCGACGTAACAGCTTCTCGCTAAGTCCTCGTCGGCGTATCGGAGTCCAGACCCAAACACGGTCACCGGGCTGGTACTCGACGTAGCGTCGTCGAAGGTTGTAGTGTCGGCTGTCGGTCCTCTGCTGGTTCTTGATGCGCAGGCGGGCGAGCTGTCGACCTTCTTCGGCACGCTGCAAATAGGTGGCAACGTCGAGATTTTCTTCGTCGGTGACGTCCGGTAGCATGGCGTCAAGCGTCGTTGCCGGGTTCCTTCCGTAGACCAGGTTGAACGGCGCCATGTGCGTCGTTTCTTGCACGGCCGTGTTGTATGCGAAGGTCACGTACGGAAGGATGGCATCCCACGTCTTGTGTTCGACGTCGACGTACATTGCCAGCATGTCGGCGATGGTCTTATTTAGGCGCTCGGTGAGGCCATTCGTCTGCGGGTGGTAGGCGGTGGTCCGGCGATGGCTTGTGTGGCTGTATCGCAGGATGGCTTGAGTTAGTTCTGCCGTAAAGGCAGTACCTCTGTCGGTGATGAGGACTTCTGGGGCACCGTGACGCAGGAGGATGTTCTCAACGAAGAATCGGGCTACCTCGGCAGCACTGCCTTTGGGCAAGGCTTTTGTTTCGGCGTAGCGGGTGAGGTAGTCCGTAGCTACGACGATCCATTTATTCCCGGACGTCGACGTCGGAAAAGGCCCCAGTAAGTCCATCCCAATCTGCTGGAACGGTCGGCGAGGTGGCTCGATCGGCTGTAGAAGTCCGGCTGGCCTTGTCGGCGGTGTTTTGCGTCGCTGACAGTCTCGGCATGTCCTTACGTAATGGGCGACGTCGGCAGAGAGGCAAGGCCAGTAGTATTTTTCTTGTATCCTTGCGAGCGTGCGGGAAAAACCGAGGTGTCCAGCCGTTGGGTCATCATGGAGAGCTTGCAGAACCTCTGGACGCAATGCTGAGGGTACCACGAGGAGGTAGTTGGCTCGGAGAGGCGAGAAGTTCTTCTTTAGGAGAATGTCGTTTTGCAAGAAAAACGACGCCAATCCTCGCCTGAACACCTTCGGCACAGTGACGGTCTTGCCTTCCAGGTAATCTACAAGGTTCCTTAGTTCCGGGTCGGCTCGCTGTTGTTCGGCGAATTCGTCGGCACTGATGGGTCCCAAGAAAGTGTCGTCATCCTGGTCATCCTGTGGCGGCGGTTCGACGGGGGCGCGAGACAAGCAGTCGGCGTCAGAGTGCTTTCGCCCGGACTTGTAAACGACGGTGATGTCGAATTCTTGAAGTCTCAGACTCCATCGTGCGAGGCGACCTGAAGGATCCTTCAAGTTAGCTAGCCAACACAAGGCGTGGTGGTCGCTCACAACTTTAAAGGGCCTGCCATAGAGGTAGGGGCGAAACTTTGATGTAGCCCAGATGATGGCGAGGCACTCCTTTTCTGTTGTGGAATAATTTGCTTCTGCCTTCGATAGCGACCGGCTAGCGTAACTTACAACCCTTTCTAGTCCATCAGTCCTCTGCACAAGCACGGCGCCGAGTCCTACGCCGCTTGCGTCGGTGTGGACTTCGGTATCGGCATTTTCGTCGAAATGCGCAAGGATGGGCGGCGATTGTAGGCGTCGCTTCAGTTCTTCAAATGCTTCGATTTGCGGCATCTCCCACTTGAACTCGACGTCGGCCTTCGTGAGGTACGTCAGTGGCTCGGCGATCCGTGAAAAATCCTTGACGAAGCGCCTGTAATAGGCGCACAGTCCCAGAAATCTACGCACTGCCTTCTTGTCAGCGGGCAGAGGAAAGTTGGAGATGGCCGCAGTTTTCTGAGGGTCGGGGCGCACTCCAGACTTGTTGATGACGTGGCCCAAAAACAAGAGCTCCTCATATGCGAAGCGGCACTTTTCTGGCTTTAACGTGAGTCCGGAGGTTTTGATTGCTTGAAGAACTGTTTCAAGGCGCCGCAGGTGTTCTTCGAAGCTTGAGGCAAACACAACGACGTCGTCCAAATAGACGAGGCAAGTCTGCCACTTCAAGCCTGCCAGTACTGTATCCATGACGCGTTGGAAAGTCGCAGGTGCCGAGCAAAGACCAAACGGCATGACCTTGAACTCGAACAGTCCGTCTGGTGTTATAAAGGCCGTCTTCTCCCGGTCCCTCTCGTCGACTTCGATTTGCCAGTAGCCGGTTTTGAGGTCCATCGACGAAAAATACTTTGCGTTGTATAGTCGATCCAAGGCGTCGTCAATCCGTGGAAGGGGGTATACGTCCTTCTTCGTGACCTTGTTGAGGCGACGATAATCGACGCAGAAACGTAGGGTTCCATCCTTCTTCTTCACTAACACCACGGGGGACGCCCACGGACTCTTGGACGGCTGGATGATGTCGTCGCGTAGCATTTCGTCGACTTGTTGCCTTATGGCCTCGCGTTCGCGTGCCGAAACTCGGTACGGGCTCTGACGCAGTGGGCGGACATTTTCGTCGGTTATGATTCGGTGCTTGGCGACAGGGGTTTGTCGAACTTTTGACGACGACGAGAAGCAATCCTTGTATTGCAGGAGCAGAGCTTTTAGTTGTTCTTTCTTATGCCTGGGAAGGTTCTGATTAACGTTGAAAGTTGCTTCAGGTATTATAGTCATCGTTGCGGGTGCACTGGAATCCGTGAAGGCGAAAGCACTGCTGGCTTGTACTATTTCGTCGATGTAGGCAACCGTGGTGCCTTTGTTAATGTGCTTGTATTCGGGGCTGAAGTTCGTGAGCATCACCGTTGCTTTCCCTGCACGTAGCTCAGCTATGCCTCTAGCGACGCAAATTTCACGGTACAGCAGTAAGTGATGATCGCCCTCGATGACGCCCTCCATGTCTGCAGGCACTTCCGTACCGACGGAAATCATTACGCTGGAGTGAGGCGGAACGGTGACTTGTTCTTCAAGCACATTCAAGGCATGGTAACTGATGAATGTATCCGGCGGTATCGCTTTGTGTGTTGAAAGCGTTATCGACTTGGACCTTAAGTCGATGACTGCACCATGTTGGTGTAGAAAGTCCATGCCTAGGATGACGTCCCTGGAGCAGTGCTGCAGGATTACGAAGCTCACCGGGTAAGTGTGGTTGTTTACCGTGACTCGCGCTGTGCAGATTCCAGCCGGCGTTATTAGGTGACCTCCCGCTGTCCGTATATCGGGTCCTTGCCAGGCCGTCGGCGCCAGTGTCGACGAGAGCGGTGACGTTATGACCATCGATGAGCACGTCTAGATCGGTAGACCGGCGTCTGGCGTTGCGGTTAATTCGTGGCGTCGGATCACGGCTGCGTCGGCTTGCTCTGCTGCTGCTACGTCGCGTCGGAAGGTCTTCGTTCGGCGGCGATGTGCTGTCAAGGCTGCTGATGTGCTGCCAAGCCGTGTATGACGAAACTGGTTGTTTATTGGGCGAACCTGTGCCTACATCGACTGCTAGGCGGCGTGCTGATATCTCGTCGTGATGATTCGCGAATCGTCGTCGTCGTCGGCGGCGGAGGATCTTCGGCATTGCGTCGTACAGCAACCGCACCTCCATCGGTTGCTGCTTTTAGTTTTCCGGGTATGGGCTGGGAGATCGGCCCCGGGTTGGGCCGGCATACAGGCGGCGATGCGGCGAGATGTAGCAGCCTGGTGACGGCGAGCGTGAGGGCCGTCGTGGTTGCCACTGGGCTCCGGCAAGGTAGTCGGCGATGTCACGTGGTCGCTCGCCAAGCTGTGGACGTGGCGCGTTGACGGCGAACCCTCGTAGGCCCATCTCGCGGTATAGGCATCGGCGGTAGACATGGCCGGCTTCCCCGCAGTGATAGCAGAGCGGGCGGTGGTCGGGGGCGCGCCAAATGTCCGTCTTCCTCTGGTAGCTGCGCTGGGCGACGGGTGGGCGTGCTGGCGGCGGCGGCGGCGGCGGTGGACGACGGAACTGCGGCGTTACGGGTCCCTGGCGCGAGCGCGGAGGGGGGCCTTGACGACGGGCGACGGCGGCGTAGGTCATCGCTTGCGGCTGTGGTTGAGGCGATACCGGAACTTCTGGCACTTCTAGTGATCGCTGAACCTCTTCTTTAACTATGTCAGCGATTGAAGTCACCTGAGGATGCGATCTTGGGAATAATTTCTGTAGTTCTTCCCGTACAACCGCTCTGATCGTCTCGTGCAGGTCGTCGGCGCCTAGAGCTTGAGCTTCGGCGTAGTTTGTTAGTGCACGGCGGTTGTATTGCCTGGCTCGCATTTCAAGGGTCTTCTCGATGGTTGTGGCCTCCGAAACAAATTCTGCCACAGTCTTGGGCGGGTTGCGCATCAATCCAGTGAATAGATGCTCTTTGACGCCCCGCATCAAGAACCGAACTTTCTTTTCCTCTGACATATCGGGGTCGGCGTGGCGGAAGAGGCGAGTCATCTCCTCCGTGAAGATTGCGATGTTCTCGTTCGGCAATTGCACTCTGGTTTCTAATAAAACTTCGGCCCTTTCTTTTCGCACGACATTCGTGAAAGTCCTCGTGAAGTTCTCACGAAATAGGTCCCACGTCACCAGGGTGGTCTCTCTGTTCTCAAACCAGGTCCGAGCAGCATCATCTAATGAAAAATACACATGGCGCAGCTTGTCATCGTCGCTCCATTTGTTGAACGTCGCGGTCCTCTCGTATGTCTCCAGCCAGGTTTCAGGGTCTTCAGCCGATGATCCACGAAAAGTCGGTGGCTCCCGAGGTTGCTGCAGCAGGATGGGGGACGCTGGTGCTGCCATTTTGGTCGTTGACTTGGCCTTGATTGCAGTGGTCTTTTCGGGAAGAAGTCCGAACTCCGGCACAAGTCCTTGCTGCCTACGGCTAGCTCGCTGGTCCTTGGCGACGTTGGTCTCGTTCTCCGGTTTCGGGCTTGGGTCGCGGCTTTGCGGGGGCGTTCGGTGCATGAACGAACTAGCACCTCCACCAGATGTCACGTAGTAGTGACGGTAGAGAAAACAGTCACAAAACTGTGTATGACGAAACTGGTTGTTTATTGGGCGAACCTGTGCCCACAAAAGCAAGCTACACTCAAAGCACAACGATAGCGGCGAACACAGTCGGCGATCGGCGAAAATCTGATCAGCGGCGAAACGCGTCGGCTTTTATACCTGAGTCATCGAAGGTTCCAGATTAATCCCTGATGCCCGCGTGTCTTCCAGAAAGTTCTAGACAATTCGCGTCGCTCATACAATCAGATTACATGGGCGTCGGTGACCACAGACGACGGATAGAAGCATTGATAACGTCCGAGAAGCTTCCAATGCAGGCGCGTCCTGCGCCGAGCGATAACGTTTAACATTTGTCAGCCAATGTTGAAAGCGGCTACCGGTGAAAGATAAACATGTGTACGTGTCAATACAGTCGCCGACAGATTTTTCGGACTCCAAAAATTCGGTATTGATGGGTGTTCCGGACTTCATAAGTGCAGTGCAGTCCATATACAGTAGAACCCCGCAGTTACGTTCCCGGGTGCTGCATTTTCCCGGCTGTTATGTCGTTTTCGGCCGGTCCCAGCACAGCTCCCATAGAACCCAATGCATTGGTAACTCCGCTGTTGCGTCACAACTGTGGGACTGTTCCCGCATCATACGTTGCAAATTGCGAGCGGCCATTTTTACTTTTCATGTCACTTGGCTTGGTGGGTTGACGATGGCATTGGCCACCCAAAGTGCCGTGGGCGACAACTATGATGTATTTTCGGTTTCCGCCAGCAAATGTATGGCCCTTGAGATCTGTATTTGCTATCTAAAGATGGTGTCTATGACGCGTTGTGGCCCTAATTGGTTTTGGCTCATAGATGTTCCGTATAAAGTCCAAGGACGATAACGCCGTCGCCGCGCGCCGTATGCTGTATGTGCGAGTGAAAGCGTGCGAGGGGAGCCAGCGACCGCGCCTAAATCTCGCATGCGAAAGAAAGAAAAGCAGGGAGGAAGCACGCCTTCTTCCGTTGCACTCAAGGCACCGGCAAGGGAGCGAGGGGGGAGGGATAGCGGGCAGCATTGTACTGTACTCTGGCATCAACTGCATACTGCGCGGCGGCGCACGGTCACGCAGATCTTGAAAGCTATCTGCGTTGGGGCAGAGTCTAGGCAGTGTAGGTGCGTCGGCAGCTCGTAGCTTTGAGCGTGCTGTGTGTTCTCAGCACTCGGTTTGCATTAAAGTGATAGACAACAGCACGAAGGCACTTCGCTCGCTTCTGCAGCGGCGCTTCCACAAGCCAGCGTTTGACAGCGAGTGTCCGCGCTCATCGAGTGTGATGTGTTCATGTTTGCATGTGGGCACTACCACCATGCTTATTAATATAGTTAATAAGTGAATGTTTGCTAGTTTATACGGATGATAAAACTACTATCCTTACTTTGTATAGCTGTCTACTAACTTGCTATCGCAATCGATGCTTCGGCTTTCGGGCGAAACTATGACTTTTTTTCGCACCTAATAATTAAAATAATATTGTGTGCAGTTAAACACTACTCCCATTTCTAAATTTTTCCTGTTTCTCAGCTCTTGCGTTTCCCGGCTCTTACGTTTTTTTTTGTTTTTTTTTTTTTTATGGTCCCGTGAAAAACGTATCAGCAGGGCTCTACTGTAGAACGATACCACATATAACGATATATCGGTCATAACGATGAGTTGACTTGAAATTACCAACTTATGCATGAGGGCTATGAGAAAAAAAAACATATATAATGACGTGTTCTTCACCACATATCGGATATAACGATGAAAATTTTGCTTCTGGGTGGCATTTTTCATCCAGAATAATTGTGAAATTTGCGTTCCTAAGTTGCCCCTAACCGAGACAGGGCGAAAAATTTTCCTACGTGAGTTCGTATCTGCCGCCATTACCACGCCATTACTGCCGTCAATCCTAAGTTGTCCCTAACCGAGACAGGGCGAAAAGTTTGCCTACGCGAGTTCGTATCTGCCGCCATTACCGTGCCATTACTGCCGCCAATCTCCACGCCATCCCGCCCGCGCACCGATTGCGAAAGCCACGGAGAGCATCGCAATTTGGAGCAGCGTGCACAAGATGGCACCAGCTGCTTCGCGCCCGCATCGCCGGTGGTCATGCGAGCGTCCATAGAAGAGGAGAGGGAAGCAGAACAAAGCGATAAGCGAGGGGCGCCTGCGCTCCCTCCCACTCTCTCTCTCAACGAGCACGGAATCAGTGGGAGGTGTGCGCCGCGTTAGACGAAACTGCAAATTTTGCAAGACTGAAAGAAGTGTGAGCTCGCGCAGTCGATGATATCGATGACTATGAAAACTGGGAGCGCCACGATCATGAAGGCTCGGATGGGGCAATCGTTGTCACGACAGACGGCGGTGTGCGACGGAGGTGACGACAGCAGCAGCAGTGACGACGAGAATGACAATGGCCCCGTCTTTGACACTGACCCCGATGTTCAACCAAAGTGCAACGTCGTCAATCGAGTCGCTCATTGAATTCATGCACGCTAAATTATATCTGCCACTGTTCGCGCAGCTGACGGACGCGATGCACACGGCGGTTGTGAATCCGAAACTTCCACGAGAAGAAGTGCAGATTTCTATTTCAGTGCGCCTAACGATTGAGGCGCTATTTAGAGGTATAAACTTATTTTTCACAGCCCGCTTTCTACAACGTCAATTTTTTATTGCAAGTGGCAATTTCGGTTTCGGAACTCCAAAGGTATATTCGTTTTTTTGTTGTTGTTTTTTTCGGTAGTCCAGATATAGCGATGATCGGTTATAGGGATCGGATTTCTTGTTCTTCTCGATATGATTATAAGTGGACTGCACTGTACACCATCAAGGTTCCCATAGAGCTAATGCATTTCCGCAACTGATTTTTCGGAAGAATTTAGGCCCCAAAACTCAATTTTTCGGACTAAATCGCTCGTTTCAAGCCACGCTACCCAATCTTAAAAGCCACCATGTTGTTTCTGCTGGTTTGGATAGTCCTGGCTTCATGTGGCCTGCTCTATAGCCTCCAAGATTGGGAGACGCATGCTATCAATAGAGAACATGCGCCATCCTCCTGTCTCGGAGGACATGCCTGCTCATCCTTGGCTGACAAAACGCTGCAGGTGACGGCACTTTTTTTTCTCTCTTTTTTTCGGTCAGCACTATCATCATAATCACTTAATGCAGGATTCATTTTTAAAGTTTCGGTTGCTATTTTCCGTGTCGTGTGTCCAACAGAGCAGGTGTGTCTTGGAGACGCCACACCTTTGTGTGTTTGTGCAGCTTTGCATTTGTGTGATCGGTGCCACCTACTGTGCCTTCGCTAGACCCAAGGCGGAGATCGCCACTGCGGCGACGTTGCACAAATCCAAGCAAATCTGATCGCCTCGAAGTGTAGTATGAGGCAGGGCATTATTAGAGATTTTTTGAAGCCGCTCTAAGCTTAATAAAAATTTAATTTTGGGGGGCGAACAAGTTTTTTGTACTGTTAAATTTTTCGGACTACTTTTCGGTCCCCGCAAGGTCTGGAAAATCAGTCGGCGACTGCAACGAAATTTCATGGTCGCCGCAATGGAAATACGAGACAATAAACGGAAACTTCCTTGGGCGTACACTTGGTCATATGGCAGAATCACAAGTGGCTGCTTGCAAACACACCTCTCAAATCGCACGCCTTGCGACCAAGAGCGACCACCAAAGCGGAGGATCATCCTGTTCCATTTAAAGTCCAAGTGCGATAAGATCCAATCACGTTCCAGGCACTGTATGCTTTGATTGTGAGTGAAAGCTTGAAAGGGTGTGCCGAGAAGGATGGTGGTTTGATAAGTGCTGTCTTCCTGTGGGAGCAAGGGGAAAGGGAGGAGTAGAGCGAGCTCGCTGGGACACGATCAAGCACGTGCAAGGACGGGGGGCAGGTTGGTGCGCATATCTTTTTTTAGGGCAGCCATGGCTGTGCACATACGCAGCCTGCCTGCCCTATTTTGGAGGTAATCTGTTGCGTGTGCATAGAGTTGGCGTGTTGAGAATGCGTAGCATCGTGGGCGCTGTCTTCCCTCTTATTTAGTGCTGGAGGTTGCGTAATGTGGAGTTTTGGAGACGCGTTGAAGTGAGAGGCAGACAAACCAATCGCTCCCCACTGCCAGCGCTTTTCATGATAGCGTCGTCCCCCTGCGGGTGACACTCACGTCTATTCTAGATGCGAATTTCATAAATGCGGGATTGCTGTAAAAAAAAAATTGTTGCGAGATACGAAATGCATTGACTCCTATGGGCATTCGCCGGGGATTCGAAAATATTTCGTCGCAGCGAGCATTTCATTGCCTCGAGATTTCATTATTGTGGGTTTTGACTTAGTGCTTACTGTTATTATTGCTTAGTGCCACCATTAACTGTGACGTGTGCTTGCCTATCTGCAGATCGGCGCTGTGAGTGCTTTTGCACAAACACTGCGGCGGTACACCTCGCTCAACCACCTGGCGCAAGCAGCACGGGCGGTGCTCCAGAATTCATCTCAGATCAACCAGATGCTCTCCGACCTCAACCGGGTCGACTTCCACAACGTCCAGGTACGCCAGGGGACAGTTGGAATAAATGTCCTGTAGGGAGTGCTTTGTTGGATTATTTCACTCAGTATTGCACACTTTCAAGGTTCTTGAAAGCTGCTTAGACTGCTATTTTATGGAAAACTTTTGTTCATAGGTAGTAATGACAGTCGATACACCAAATGACAGGTCCTGTGTGCTGCTACATGGCAAGAATTGCTGTATTTTTCCACGTATAACTCGCCACTGTGCATAACCTGCACCCTCAATTACAATAAGCCGAAAAAAGAAAAAAAAAAGATATCCATGTGTATAACCCGCTGAAATAACTGCATATAACGATGCTCAAATCTGTGCAAAAGCATTCTCCAATCACAGGTGCACAATTCATCCACAATGTATCTTCATCCAGCAGCTTTATACACCCCCCCCCCCTTTCTTTTTTTGGCGATGCTGATAAAGCTGGATTCTCATGACGGGCATGATTGTGGATGATTCAGTCACATGACATGAATGGGAGCACTTGGCAGCTAGCATTAACACGACAGAGGATCACAGCATGGACGAAGCAGCCCTGGCATGAGCAATGTTGACGGAGCAAACGCGACGTAAGCGAAAATCCCAACAGTGATTTGTGCCGTATCACTACGCACTACACAGCTTCAACCCACAGGGGTGGGAGAGGAGACAGGCTTTTCTCTAGGAGATAATGAAACTTGGAATGACAGAAAATCTTGCCTTGATGTGTGGCTATCGTGAAGCCACAGCTTAAGGAAGTCAACTGTACAGCACAGCTTATTTCTTTCTCTTTAGTGTCCCTTTAAATGTTTACGTCATATACTATATCAAATAAATAAATATTCAGTGTCTGGGTAATTGTATGGGCGAATTTGTTTCAGCTTTGAGAGTGAAGATTTATGAGAGTACCGTAGCTTTGAGCATGGCTTGCATTTCTTGTGGCAAGGGTTAATCACCTAAATCTTGATGACAGCTAGTCATGTGCGATTGGCTTATGATAAGCCCACCTAATCATTGGTATTTCGTCGCTTTCCAAAACATTTCTTGCGTGAGCGGTGTTTTCTTTTTCTTTCACAAGAAAGAATGATGGTAGACATTCTGTCATCCTAACTTTTTTTATTAAATAAGCGTTTACGCACCATTTCCTGTCATATGTATGTCTGTGTTTCAACTACGCTATTGCAGCATATCAGGGGAAAGAAATTTATGCAGATTCAACGCACATTTTGGAGTCTTATGGGAAACCAAGCTTTTGTAAAGTAGTTCATTAAATGCTATCAAACTGTTCATCTTTTGCCTAGTGTGTTGCAGCGTAGCCATCATGTACCTGGAAGACGTGTTGACTCCCTCCACGTCATCCATGCGACCGCAGATTACACTGTCGCTTGGATTGGCCCACCTTTCGTCACTTGGATCATCTCGTCATCTCTTGGATCAGACCAGGGTTGCGATAACATAAAACTATTCCACTGAGTTTATTATTCCAAATCCGCCATATGGGATTAGTCCAAATTTTCCGAGCTGCGTCCATTTCGGCTGTCGTACAGGCTCACCTTATCGCAGCTCAATTTACTATTGCACTGTCTGCAGGACTGCTGCACCTTATTCGGCAAGATGACCAAGCAGACACACAAAACCCCTGAGAAAGAAGTCATAAAAAGCTTCACTTTAATAAAGGAATTATGTGCTGGACGGTGTATGTTGCAGTGAGTGTATTTAGGTACTGCTCATTGTTTCACTGTGTAGTTCTGTAGAGCGAGACCCAATAACGAGCACATCTGTAGCGGTAGTACTGAAAAGGCTGCCTGTTTGGTACACGAGTGCTGTCTTGCGTGACAGCTACTTGGCAAGACAGCAGCAGTCGCGGTACCCTAACTCTGGGAAGGTTTGCTATGCAAGCTTCACTTTAAAATTTTAAATTTTGTTGCAGATTTTAAAATGTGCCCTTCAGGGTTTAACATGTATTTGTGCTGGCCCTCCAGGAGCAGGCATCGTGGGTGTGCCAGTGTGAGGACAGCCTAGTGAGTCGGCTCGAGCAGGACTTCAAGCTGACGCTGCAGCAGCAGACCTCGCTCGAGCAGTGGGCTGCCTGGCTCGACAGTGTCGTTGGACAGGTGCTCGAGCCGTTCCGCGGCCGGCCCGAGTTTCCCCGGGCGGCCCGCCAGTTCCTGCTCAAGTGGTCCTTCTACAGGTGCGTCCACTGTGTTTCATGGTGGGAGACGTCCAAACTGCAATGCGGTTTATTTTACTTGATTTCATTTCCTGTGTTTCTGCCAAAAAGTTTCACTATAAACATTTGGAAACGTTGTGGGACCCTATGCCATTTCGGCTAGTGTCGTGTCTGTGGAACGCAGTGCACATTTTTCTTTTGTCACCATCCAAGCTGGTGGGACAAAGCTGGCAAGCCTGCATATGTCCGTGTACGCCGTGCCCTTCGCAAGGCCAATGCTTTTCTTGCTCAACATCATAAGTGGTGACACAATCTTGGGTAACTTTTACAGCGACGCTGTCAAGTTGCAGATGAGGTAACCACAGCAAAGCACCGTCTCTAGCCCCAAGGATGCTAATGGAATTCATCATAAATGGGCACACTGTAGATATTTTATAATTTTGCTTCTTAATACAATTTTTATGCTTTCTTGCTCTGTCTTTTTGCCAATGTTGTTGTAGGAGGTTGAGAACTCCTCAAGCCATTCATTGAGCAGATTTTCTCTCCACCCCCTTCATTTATTTCATATTTTTTGAATACAACTAAAGTTTTATATGATTTGCTTATAATGACTATCAGATATAACAAAGGTACATTTTTGCGCTGTCTGAATTGAGGTGCAGCTGCATAACGTCTGCTACCTGTGCCAACTGGTTGTGCCTGTGTTTTTCTGCTGCAGTTCAATGGTGATCCGTGACCTAACGTTGCGGAGTGCGGCCAGCTTTGGGTCGTTCCACCTGATCCGCCTCCTGTACGATGAGTACATGTTCTACCTGGTGGAACACCGAGTGTCTGAGGCCACGGGAAAGACACCCATTGCCGTCATGGGAGAGGTGGGTGGCCGCACGCTGTTTTCTGCTTTGTTTCTCTGGTCAGAGTACTGAGAACAGTCAGACCCATTTATATTGAAAGTTGCAAGAAAGAAAAGAGACACACCTGTGAATTCAGTGCAGCGTTTAAATGAATATTTATTTTTTTATTTAGTTAGTTTTTTACATAATACCCAAGGGTCATAGAGAGGGGAGCGGGCTATCAACAATACAAATACAAAAGCCTCTTAGTATATAATGTTAGCTAAACAATTCATGAATTGGTCGTGATCTTCATTGGTTACAATTGGTGCGGTAAGGTGTTTCCAATCAATTGCTGTGCGTGGTAAGAAGGGGCTGCAAAGAAGTTTGACTTCTGGATAGTGGAATGCCAACGTTACGAGAATGGTCTGGTCTTGAAATGTAACCAGGCTTGTGTACCTTAAAAACCAGACTCTAGGTCGGACCGGAATATAGGTCGACCCCCCAACTAACCAATTCTAAAAATGAAAAAAATCTTCTTCAATGGCAAAAGTACTGAAAGACACCCTTACCGTTTTGGCAGTGTTTCTAGTCTGTCCCATCATGAAGTCGCGTTGCTGCCGAAGCGCAATTACATATCACTGAAACTCGATCAACTTCTCTTCGAATTCTTCGGGCAGTTTCTGGCACACAGAAGTAGGGCGCCGTAGTGCATGAATCGTCGCACCCGGGATGGCGAGCCCTTGAATTGAGCCCTCATCAGTCCAGAGGCGCGCGCGATCTCTACCGATTTCAAACGGATGCATTCGGCAGTCACAGGCAGCAATCTTGCACGCAGCTCCCGGACGAACTACGCAATCTTGTCTTCCAGTTCTGGATACGCTGCGGTCCGCCCACGAAATGGTGTTTTCTTTTGGTTGCTGCAAGTTGTAATACGCTGCTTCTGCCTCCGCCAGTACCGAATGCTTTTTTCGGATACTCTAAATTCGCGCTGTGCCGCCAGGTTGCCGTGGGCTTCCGCGTACTCGATCGCCTGTTTCTTTAAGGCGACAATGAATTGCCGTCGGCTTCCGCTCATGTTGAAACAAAATGTGAAAAAGCAGCCTGATGGCGAAGGCGGCTGTTTACCGTATTTATTCGAATCTAGGCCGATAGTTTTTTTCAAATAATCACATACGAAACTCTAGGGTCGGCTTAGATTCGAGGATTTTAAAAAACGCGCCAGTTTTTAACTGAAACTGATAAATATGGTGCATAGTTAGCGCCATCTAGAAAAGTCAGTACCGCAGCCGCTACTAGCCGCGCCAGTAGCCAGCTGAAGTACACGAGCGACGTCACCATTTTGACCTGCGTCGTATCGGTAGTATCGGTATGGTGCAGCATCGGCGCGCGGTGTGGCGTTATCGTAATGGCACCAAATGGGCGATGCCACTATAGTGCCGCTTTCTAAACGAATACTGTATTTACTCGAATCTAACGCGCACTTTCAACACGACCCTAATTCTGCGTCGGCATTTCAAAATGGCCGCCTCGCACGCGCGTCGTGCCTAGCTACCGTAGCATGCGGAAGCTTCCTCCGTGTGCTGCAGTACACGTGCTTAGGCAATAGTCTACCGTCTGTCTTCACGTTCTCAGCGTCTGCTCTATCTATCAGCATGAAGTACCGAGTTCATCATGATGCCGCATTTAAAAGGAAAGTGATCATCTGTGCGGAGACGGACGGAAATCGGGCCGCATCACGGGCGTTCGGGGAATCCGAAACTTGCGAGCGGGACTGACGCAAACAGAAGGAGAGGATTTTCGCCAGCAAAGCAATGCGGAACGGTTTCAGTGGACCGAAACAGGACGTAATCTGCGACGATCCACTCCGGCGATACGATCAGGCTTGGCCCTATCTTGAAAGCAATCTGCGACTGGTAAAGTCCGCCGCGCGCCGTGTTTTCGCCGCGTTGAAGCGAGAGGCATGCTAGCACGAAGGCGCGCTTCGTCTCCAGCGTTTTGACAGTTCGTTTCCGCGGTCAACGAGCGAGGTGTGTTCATGTTTGCTTGAGCGCGCGTGACACCGTGCTTGTTTATAGCGGTCTACTAATTTGCTACCGCATTCGATGCATCGCCTTTCGGGCAAAACTGCGACTTTTTTTATTCATCGCAACATCAGTGCATCGGGAGGAAATCTATTTTTCCAAATTTTTCCTCACGGAAAACGGGTGCGCGTTACCATCGAGGAAGCGTGAGAATCGAGTAAATACGGTAGTTGAGCTAGCCGTAGAGGCATCGTCAAACGTTCAAACCGGGCGGAACTTCGGCATCGGTCTGTCGTTGGAGGGGGCCACGGGAGATGGTTTTTGCGTGCGCCGCAACGTGCGCTCCTTCCAAAAATGCAGCATCTCTAATGCGCTGGATGGTACTGAATATAGCGCACTTTTTGAAGATGTCAGCAGTAAGGAAGATAGCGACGAGGCTAGCAGCGATGGTGACATAGAATGAACTCGGCATGTTCAAATTTAATAAATGCTGTTTCATTTTGCGAATGCTGTCCTCGCTTTTTCGTTCGGCCTACATTCGAGGTAAGTTTTTTTTTTTTCGGACTTCGAACTTTTGGGGGGTCGGCTTAGAATCGGAGTCGGCCTAGATTCGAGTAAATACGGTACTTCATCCACCCATTGTTGCAAGACTTCCATAGTTTTTCCACCAATATCAGGTATATAAGATGAGGGTCGACTTTTCGCAATGGTTTCTGGAAAAAAAAGTTCGACCTATATTCAGGTTTTTACGGTAGTAAGTGGAGCGAAAGTTTTATGGAATTTTGTTACTAAAAAGTAGGGATGTGTGCTCAAATATACAAATGAATAGTAAATGATCAAATACCGTATTTACTGTATTGTAACACGACCACGATTGTAACGCGAGGGGTGACTTTTCGTTGCATCCATCAAGAAAAAATAAAACCACGAAAGTAACGCGAGGGGTGACTTTTTGTTGCATCCAGCAAAAAAAAAAAAAGAGAACAAAACCACTCAAGTAACGCGAGACTACCGGATGCATGAAAAAATCGCAGTTTCGCCCAAAAGGCGAAGCATCAATTGCGATAGCAAATTAGTAGAGAGCTATACGGAATAAGGATAGTAGTTTTATCAGCTGCATAAACTTGGACACGTTCGCTAACTGAATTAACAAGCATGGTGTCAGCGCACACAAGCAAACGTGAATAAATCACACTCCCATTCCCTCACGGCCTTTCGCGCGACGGAGACGTTGCGTTTGCTCTCGGCCGCGCGTTCGCTCTCCATCAAAGCGCGCGTCCCTCGCGCGCTTGCACTTGTTGATTTCACTTGTTGATTAGAATTGGGGGGCATCATTGCACTCTTTAGACAACTTGAATTTCGGTATTCGATTGTAACGTGAGAATCGACTTCAGGTAGCAAGAATCTGAAAAAAAAACTCGCGTTACAATCGAGTGAATACGGTAATTCGAATTCCAAATCGAATCAAACTTAAAGCAGTAGCTTATGGGGACACATTTGTTCTGAGCGCTGATTTGTTTCTGTTCCCTGACACCGCAGTTCCTGGGCTTGGGAGCCAAGGCAGCGTCATGCGACGCCCTGAGCCCTGACGTAGTCGTTGAAAACGGTTCTTCGCCATCCTCGTCTTCAACGAGCAACTGCTCCACGCGTCCGACCTCGGCAGGGTACAGCATGATTCTCGCCAATGGCTGGCCGGCCACCATCGTGAGTCAGGCTCCGATGGCAGAAAGTGAAAGCACGGGTTCTCCGGTCAAGAAGTTGAAGAGCGTCTAGTCAATGCCGGTCCTGTTGCGTGAGTGAAAGAACCGACTCTGAATCTGGTTGGAGAAGACAGGCCTCCGGTGCTTTTCCTCTTGCCAGCTTCGCATCCTTAGAGCAAGAGCTGCTGCGTTGCCGTGGTTGCCTCGTCTTCAACTTAAGAAGTGTGGCCAAGGTTGCGTTATGGCTCCTCGACGAAGCGGGCCTTGTCATCTATGTGAAGCCTCACATCCTTACTTACTGGTGAAAGAAAAGGAGACTCTTGGTTTTATTATCAAAAGGTGGTAATGAATTGATACAGTAGTGTTGCATCATCATCATCATCATCGTGGTTCGTGAGAGAAGCAGGTTTCGTGCTAACACTCTGCACTTGCTGGCCATTATGTACTTAGACACATCTCGGTCAGTTTAGTGGGACAGAAAGCAAAGGCAAGAAAGGCCTGCACACACGGTTGGGAAAGGCACTCTGCAGGCCCGATCAATTTCATTGCCACAAGCAAAGTGTCTTAAAGACCTGGGGTATTGGATGTCAGCTACCTTTGAGACATACGGTGTTATTGCACAAAGTTGAGTGATATGTTGAATGCCTCAGAGGAGAAGCTGTCGTAACCAGCTGGAAAAAAATGAAAGGCAAATCTTTTGGCCAGGGTAAAGTCACCAGAGAGCTGGACATTGGCCATTGCTCCTACTTCCCTCAAGTTTCAGTTTGTACACAAAAGCACTGGTCAAACTTCTTTTTTTTTTTTTTACCAGGCAAGCAGTCCTAAACAAAAGCAAGGACCAGACAGGACCAGGTGCTATGCATATTGTCTCCTTACTTTCGAGTGGCTTTTTTTGGGGCTTCTTGCTCCAAAACAAATGAACCCACGCGCCCAGATTTGCAGTTGCTCTATGGACCCCGAGGAAGCATTGTGCAAGTACCCGTTACTGTTTGCACTGCTGCAAACTTGTGTGACAAAAAACGTGCCTCTGTCGTGACAGAATATAGACCTGACGCCTGTGTCCGTCTTTTCATATCCACAGCTAGTTCTTGTGGCCTTTGTCTCATATGCTGGCTTTGCACAGCCCCGGAAATGTGCCGAGTGTTTGATGACTTTGCTACGCACTCCCTTTGATTTATTATGAGGAGACCTCTGAAAGCATTGTTTCCATCGACTCCAGGGTGTACTTCGAGAACTTAGGTAGGCGGACAGAGCTGTAACCCACTGCTGGGGCTCTTCCAAATGGATGATTTTGATACGGATCTTGAGGAAATGTTCATCTCGATTTGTTTCGTATGGCGCACCAACAGGCGCAACATTTGTAAATATTGAAATGGCAGGTAGGATAGTGTATTTGAGAGGCACTGCAGCTGCACTCTGAAGTTGCTGTTACCCAAGCTTGCTGGTTTGAAGTGGTAGTCACAAATACTGGCTTTTTCTAAGTCATCCGGTCGGCTGCGGATGCGGTTAGCCCACTGGCGGACGTAAGGAGGGCTTGTTTCAGTGTTATTGTTTTTTCTGAAGTGCATCACTTCTGCCGAGTATAATTAAGCTCTGAGGACATTGGTGTTGGTCAAGTTGTTATAGTCGCCAACATTCAACACAATAATTGTGGCAGTGTTATTTGTGACCTTGAATGTCTACAATAGCAGAGCAGGCCTTCTGCAGAGATGTTGGTTGCATCCTAGTCGTGCCCTACCTTTAATTAAGGAGTACCTTTTTTACTTTGCTCGCATTGCATGACAAAAGTGCAGATGAGAGCCCATGGCCTTGAATGTGTGGGATGTACTATCGCGTTCAATATAACCTGCAAAAGCACGAGCCGTGACCGTGGCTACGCTCTTGAGAAAGGAACAGAGAGGATTACTCCAGGCTAGTAATGTGCATGGCCCCCTGCCTTCCGTCGTCTGCTTCGGAGAGTGATCAAAGCAGAGAGAAGGCAAGGGGCTATGTGCATTGCTGAAATAGCGAAACCTTCTCCGATTTTTTTCTCAAGAGCGTTGCTGCAGCCATGACTCGGGCTTTGCATTTCATAATAAATGCGATACTACCTAATTTAATGTGCTATATTGAAAAACTCGAGTACTTCATTGTGCCCAGTTTTTTAAGGCAGTGCCATTTATAGTACTATCATTTAAATGACTTACGCGTTTAGTTGCCAAACAGTTGCCATATTTGTTTCATCGCAGGGTGCAGCTTGAAAATGGAAGGGTTTTTTTTTTTCGTGTAGGTAATTTTTTTTTTTAATCTTTGAACATGGAGTCAACCATGGTGTTTGCTAGATTTATTTGAAGGTTGAACCAAATGAAGTGCTTTTTTTTTCGTGTAGGTAATTTTTTTTTTTTTTAATCTTTGAACATGGAGTCAACCATGGTGTTTGCTAGATTTATTTGAAGGTTGAACCAAATGAAGTGCTTTCGGGCTTTGTGTGCCTTGGATGTTTTGAATTTGCCCGTGACAAGGATTGCCTGTGCGCATTATTTCTTTGGAATTGTCCATCGCTGCTTTTGTTCATCTTCGGTTGACCACGGTAATGTTTTGACAGAAATATGTAAAAAAACATTGGCACCATGCAGTCGTGGAAGTGTGAAATGCAAATGGGCACAATTCAAAACAGCAACAAAATGGAAATTGAGCTGAGGCAGTCCATACGAACATCACGTGAAAGACGGCTCTTTTTAAGAGACAGCCAACAGCGCTTCAGCTTATGCCAGTCTTTTTTTGTGTTCTGACTGAAGAATGTAGTGGACAGCATGATGTTACATATTATCAGTGGTTTTGCAAAATGGATGAACTCGTCTAGTTTCATTGGGTGCGTAAGGATGTGCTCGTGTGTACTCCCTAGTTGAAGAAAAGGTGGTCCACGCTTTTTCAGGTTCTTACCTTACTTTGTATATTCTGCTAAACCTAATGGTAGTGGGACATCAATTCTTTACCAAGAATAGTAGAATGTCATCTACTGTAAAACAAGGAGCTGCTAATGAGAGATGTGTCAAGGGTACAGGAAAGCTAGAAGCACAGATGTAGAAATATGCTATCGTGTTCAGCATGCGTTGCAATATGCTAGCTGTGACTGAAGCGGACTCCCCGAGTCAAGCTCGTGGCACCATAGAGTTTCTTACAATATTACCTAGAGGGAAATCTGGCGCCACTGTCTGAGTGTCCTAAGGGGCGCTGTGCTGTCGTGGGAATGCATGTGCAAGGCTTTTGTTGACCGAGGAAAGGCCTAAAACGTGGATACGGCTGCACAGATAAAGCTTTCCTAATATAAAATCTTTTCATTTATCCGCATTACATTTTCAATAAAGTTTTACTCACCTGCAGTGCATAATCAAAGGATGAAAAGGAAGAATAGACAACAAACTGTCACAAAGTGAGTGCGGACCTTGTCGTTTGTCCTCAAACTTTAGCTGGCCACTGATACTTTTTACGTTTCGTATAATTGTACATCCAAGCACAAGTCCTCATGATTGAATAAAGCATGTTTTTGTGTAATATTAAAGTTAAAACAGCTTTTTACTTGTTGTTTTAGTAGAAAATTAACTATTGTGACAAACGGTACGGTGCTAGCCAGGCACACCTTCAACGAGTTCTGGCTCTCCAAGGACGATGTTAGTCTGAAGCCGGCACATCCCGGCATTCTCAGGAATACAACTGCGTCGCAGCAGCAGTTTTTCCTGTAGGTAATAGTGTAAGCTCTATGGGTGGCAGTAACACATGTTAATGCAAAGCACATTAACCTAACGATGAGCAACACAAGAACAAGGTGAGAGCAGGAGCCAACGTTTCGACAAGTCCACTTGTCGAAACGTTGGCTCCTGCTCTCATCTTGTTCTCGTGTTGCTCATCGTCTTGAATTTCCATTGCCCGCATTCCCCTGATTAACCTAACGAGAAGTTCAACACTGAGCTGCTGCTCTGCAGTGGGCCAGTGATTTATCACATCAGAATTTAAGCACACGGCATCTAAAAATAGCATGCGGTGGAAAGCAGTAGGGTTGATGCACATTGCTGGTACAGCCAAATCTACAACTTTTTTTGTCGATCACATCACCTGCTAATGGGCCCCTTGCCAGGTTTGGGCACTGCCAACAGACAAGCACAGTTAGTAAACCACGCCCTAATGATCGTGTCTGCAAAGTATCAAACCGCAGCATGACGGTTCGATACTTTGAAAATTTCTAACGAAAGCCCTTCCTCCCGAGAGAGCCCAGCTTCTCGCTGAAGAGTCGGGGTCGCACACAAGCGTCTCTACATCAGACACACTGCCTGCAACGTTGCTGATTATGGCATGTGACTTCAGTAAATCGTCCAATGTAGAATGTGTAAAACCACCACTCGAACGGAGTGCACAGTGCCGTGAAAAAGGAAGAGACATGATACAGGAAGACGCAGACAAGATGCAGTCTATGGTATGGGAGAAGGCAGGGAAGGAATGTGACTTGCGGATGCTAGTCGAGGCAAAGGAAAAGAGTGTCTATGCTGACAGGGAAGCTTGCCTTCTGGCAGCATGGCAACGTAACATTTCAATTTCACCCATCGTCTCTAATAATGAACCAATTTGAAAAATTCTTGTCGTAACATATGCCCGTTAGGCCGCACCCTACAACTTCCAGTGTATAACCAAAATTTCCTGTGGTTTCTGGTGAGGGGCACTTTAACGCTTGCTTGCTGGAAAGAAGGCTCCGGGCACAGCTTGCTTGTTGCAACTCATGACGAACATTGACAGTGCCCACTTTTGAATAGGCTGGTCTGGGTTGCAGACCATCATCTGGCAAATTTGAGCACATGTGATGGCTGAGCCATGCTCTGATCACCGCCACAGGTGCTCTTGTCAAAGCAGGTGGAGTTGCTGTAGGACATTCCACACTTAGTGCCGTACCTACTTAGGGACCAACTTATGGCGCTTAAGTCTTAAGCAGTCTATCACTGCTGTGTTTGGGTGATGAAAGTGTGTGTTGAGATAGCAGTAATTTCTGGGCATGTGTGCAGTATGGCGGACATTTTTTAGAGCAGACAAGTCCACATCTGTGATAAGCCTGGGTGTAATGTTATGTATGATTTGCAACCGCCACAATCTGTGCTGAAAGTGACCTAGTGTTCGTGCAATGCCCATACAAATTGCAGTTTACATTTTTAAGAGCTGTGCTTATGAGCACTGCATTTTGTTGCCTGTTTTAAGAAAAAGCTGAAAGGTTGCGCGATTTCTTCAGGGCCAACTTCTTATATGCAGCCTGCTATATGCATTGTTTGGTGCCCTAATAGATTCAGGGACTTTCTTTCCTGAAGTCTATCCAGGATGCGATGCTACTGTGGCAGATTTGTCTGAAGCACTGAATACATGACATTGGTAAATATTAGTTTTCATCTCTGACCAAGCAGTCTTAATGTTCAGGTCTCAAGCACCTGCTACTTATAGCTTAGGTTTTGTTTAGTTTTTTCTTTTCATGGAATCGTGTTAGTTCTAAATACTAATGTGGCTGTGTTGTTCTAAGCGCAGAGCATTAACACTGAGCCAGAAGTTTTAATTAGTGCATTACATTTCTTTAGCTATCACATCTTCCTTGTTCTTTCATTGTTGTGGGTTGAATAAGAAGGACATCATGGCCGTGCAAAAATAAGAGAGTGTTGCCTGACCAGAGGACCTTTTAAAGGCTTTAGTTTGTGTGTTAACAATGGCACGGAGTGTTTTTTTTTTTTTTTGTGACATGGCTCCTGTCCATGAATACTTGTCGCACATAAAAACAGGTGCATTCCTAGTCAGTGCTGTCACAAACACGGATCGCTGTCACACCCAGAGTGAGCACGCGTGAAAGGATGATTGATGCCTTAGCTGCATGTGTCGCGCTTCATTGCGCGCATTCTGTACAGTCGCTAGATCAGGGCATGATTTCCTCATGGCGTGCAGCGGAGTGCGAATGTCCTTGCACGTGTGGATTGGGCAAAGGTATGTGCCGGCAACTTCATCAGCACATCATGTAGCATAATTACCCAACTCGCACCTACGTGTCTAAGCATGTCTGTTTCCATCGTCACATCGCACCTGCTTCCTGAGAAAGAGACACCAAAAGTGAGGCATGTGAAATGGCAATGGGTTCAAGGAAAGTTTTATTCTTTGTCATGCTATAACAAAGCTGCATCCCATATAAATATGCTGTCAATGCGCCCCCGAATCTAATGCGCGCCTAATTTTCGGGGGTTTAAAGCGAGAAAAGAAAAGTGCACCTGAATGTAACGTGCTGCCGATTCATAAAAGTAAAATATACCATGGCCCCCACATTTGTGATCAGAAAAAGGGGAGATGTGCAGGGTTTACCCTCACAAGCAGGAATTTCTTTAATGTGCTTTCATAATGAAAGCAGCTCAGTGTTGTTGCCATTTGCGCTTCATTGGCCACAGAAATCAAGCACACAGGGGCGGTATTCTCAAGCGGTCATTTTTAGAGTTGCTAATATCACTTTCGCAAAACTCTGCATCGGACTCGTAGACGTATATCACCAGCAGCGATTATGAAACTTGATCTGCAACTGGTTTTCTTCAATTTGGGGCTCAAAGTCACGTGTCTTAACTGTTTTTAGCCAGGAATAGCTACCTGATAGTCAACATGATTTTATATCTTGGCGTACTTTCGAATTCAATAACTATCCACCAGCACACATTGAGGCTGCGGGAAGTTGGAAGTGGGACCCACCTCCAATGTTTTGCTTTGTTTTGAGCTTGCCAAGCATCTTCTGACGGCGCTGGTAGGCTAAACTTATTTGTTTTCATGCGCCCATTTAAGACAATGAAAGTGACGTAAATGAGCAGCAATGCTTATCCAAATTTTTCTTCATTGCCGCATGCTTTTTGTAATGGCAGCATCAAACCACCACTATCGCACCAGAACTATAAGCGTTGGGCTTTTTCATCTAGAAAGCATCGGCCCTATGCTCGGGGCACAACACACAACCTACAGTAAGGCGGCCATCAAGCATTGACTCGATACGAGAGTGCCAATAGCAGCATTGTGAGCCCACACGACGATGTAATTCAGATGCATTGTGTATGAATTTGGTCCAGCAGTGTTATTTCAGCAGTGTTATTTCAGCAGTGCTTTTGATGCCTCATTGGCTGGGATTTGAGCAGACTAAAGATCCACAGGATACACGAAATTAAAGTTGGAGAAACGTATGCCTGGAGCGTCTTGAATGGAAAAGTTGGTGCAGGTGCAATTACGACTACCCGATTGGCGAAATACACTGGCATCACGATTGCATCATGTGAACCACGTTTACTACATTTGTAAGGCTTTATTTTTGGTGTCTCTTTCCCTCAATGTGTAGCTTGTTCACAAGAAGCACGCTTTTGTGCGCCGGTTTATCAGGTTTTGGAACGGTGCGCCCTTTGATAAAGAAGAAAGCATACAGAGTCTAGTCATTGCTAAGGTATGATTTATATGATGTGCCTGCATTAATGAAGAATCAACTTTTCTTTTAATGTACAGTATGATATGCAGGGTCTTATTGAGAAAACATGTTTGATAACATGCTCTTGTGTAATGTGACTGTTACTTGGAGAATGTGCAAATTTTGTGCATGCTTACATGTCTATGTGCTCAGTTCAGCCAGACTGTTCTTGTGGCACTGTCGCCTGTCTTTTTCATGGTGCCTACAGGAGAGTCGTGCACTTACTGGCATGTGCTTTTATCGTCCAGTATTCTCTGTAGTGACAGTTCACAATGCAGTCGCTCCACACAACTTTACAATTCGTATTGTTGCTCATGTCTTCATTTGATCATCTTTTTCATGTACCGTCTGCAAATTATTATTGCATATGTGAAGCCTACAATTGTTGCAGAAGAGAGAAGAGCTTGTGCCTCACCAACATAGATTTCAGGCCAAGGTTGGTTAGGGAGCTGTTAACTGACCCCAACATGTACTCTATCTATCAACATGTAGCAAGGTTTTGTGAAACATGAAACTCTTGAAAGACTTGCGGCTTTTGAACATGTCTCGACTAGGAAACTACAGACTCTTCTTTAGGCCATTGGACATCGTAGTGAGGCAACGAACAGGATGGAATGAAATGGTTAGGAGAACAAGAAAAATGGCTTCAATCTACTGCAGATGTTGCAATGAGGTTGTTCTGTTTTTGTGCGATACTCTTTAAGATGGTTTGGCCTTGGCGGATACACAATTTCTGCATTGGAACTTGCAACGTTCCCTCCATTCTGTTTTAAGTGTGAGAAAAAAAGTGTGCCCCGGTTTGGTGGCCGAAAATTGAGAAATGTATATGTACGTTTTCATTGTGCAGGAAATGTGAGCGCTTGGTCAGCTTGTGAATTTCCTTGCGGCCATTAACCGCTTTGATAAAGCCAAATCCTGCTTTTATAGCACATTAGCGATCGTCTCTGTCATCATTTCAGTTGTGTTCTGATCTATTGTTGCAGCAACATCAAACGATTTCTATTGCTTTTGTCAAGCGGTACGTAACCTTGTGAGAGAACATTTAGGGCTCATCCTGGACTTGGTGTTCACCATTGTTGAGATTCCTTGCATCTGGTCGCTGGTTTTAGTATCGGACCGCATTTCAAATGTGAATACAGCCTGTGTACTGTGGGGTGGCTGTATTTCGATTGGCATGGAATAAAAATGTTCAGAGTTTGGTGGGTAATAACAAAGCCAGTGTGGCCAACTTAATGTGTCCCTTATTTCCTGCAACATTTAACTCCATCATTGAGTCATAACTCATTTATGATAAGTCGCCACGATTGCCACTTCATGGAATTTCTTTTGCGGCCCGGGCAAGCTTGTTTCCTAGGAATGACGCTCGCTTGCTGACCAAAGGGAATTGGCCGAGAAGCGGGTGGTTTGGAAAGTGTTTTAGTGAAACTATTATTCAATAATATGATTCATTTAGAGCTATGTCAAGGCGATTGTGTGCAGTCCACATGTTCATTTTCGTTATCTTTTTCCTTTTTCTTTTGAATGCAAAGATAAGTTCTATTTTGACTGATGCGATCTAAGTGTGTTGCTCTTTCTAACCTGTATTTCCATACATTTTTTTTTCTCTCTCGTGGCCAAAGTCAAGCCCATTACCATTATTATTTATAGTGCTTTGTGTGAATGTATAGAGAACATTGCAAGAACTACACTTTTTGTTGCACTTGTTTTGTGTGTGTGCATGTGTGAATAAAAGACACTAAAGGATTTGACGCTGAAACCGAATGCAATGTCTCAGTGTCTGCATCCAACAGGTTGATGCTTACTCCCGCCTCTGCATTGGAAGGCCCTTCTGCAGTGCGTTGGAGAAGAGCGTCCCATCGCCAAGGCGATGGAGAGGCGCTGCTTCAGCCCACGTCATGCATGGTCCGGCTGCTTTGAAGAATTTCTACATTCCATTTCATACTTCAGAGTTACTGTATATGGCTCTTTCATACTTAGAAGGCAGTGCAGTGGAAGCCATGTAAATAGTGCTGTTATTAGCCCTGAAAAGTTTGAGTGGCGCCCTCTTGTATGTGATTAGTTAGCGCAAACGAAGACGGGACAACGAGAAACACAAACATGCGCTTACTTCCAACTGAGCTTAATGCGGAAAACCGATGGTTTTTATACATGTTGCTAGAAAGCAGTATTACAAGATAAGAGAGAAGACCGCCACATGTGGAAACAATACCTCCACCAAACGTGAAGTATCTTGTAAATGTGAATTAAAATTTATCCTCATATATATATATATATACGATTGAATATCTAAGTACTACACTAAATATTATGTTAGCATATTAGGTAAAAATAACAATTTTAGGATGCACTTGTTTTTGTCGCGCGGAGAAAGTTGGAGAGGCCTTCACAAACGTTCCTGTGGCTGTAGCCAAGTGCGGTAGGCCTAAAGCAAAGCATTACCGGAAGAGCCAAATTGAAGCGAAGGTTATGGACGGGTTCTTCTAAACATATTTTTCTTCAAATAATGAACCGGCGACATGTCAAAAAGAAGCGTTGCAGATATTCGCTTACATTGCATAAAGGACACAAAGGTCATAGAGCCAGACCAGATGTATGGCGGCAAAAGTTCAGTGGGGCGACTCGGCACCATAGTCTCGTAATCGTTACTTCAATTTTTCTAGTGGAGCATGATTTGTTGTTCCAAGAAAAATTGAGATGCAAGAAATCAGATGTTGACAACGATGATCTGGCGAAGTTTCTTGTAGTAGTATATTTTCTGAATCGCGCCGCAGTGATGAAAACGGACGTAGGTAAAATAGGGATTACAGGACCATTGCGGGATGCTACTGTGAGTGCATCTGCATATTCGTTTAAGACCAGACCTTTGTGGCATGGCACCCGCACTAAACGAACGAGGCGTAAATGTCTTGGGAGGAGAGAAGAGACTGTTTCTAATGAATCTATTTGGACGTGGTTAGTGAAGAACAGACAGACAGAAAACCGGTTAAAATTACGGCTCATGACAGATGATCGTATTTGCGTACAGCTAAGGCAATTGCCAATAATTGCGCCTGAAAGATAGGCGTGAAGTCAGTTAGTCGAATAGAAAAAGACCAATTTAGATAGATATGGTTTTGACCAATTTAATGACACCATTCTCTTCATGGTCTTCTCCCGGCGACCGCTTTCCTTTCACTAGCAGAAGACGCGTAGCAATAGATAGCCAGCCGCCAGAAATTGCGTCAAGTGTCCTAAGAGTGCTAATCACATCATTACCACGTTTCGGGCTGCGGCCTCCATCAGAAGACAGTTTGCTTGCCAAATATCCAAGTTAGCTTCTAGAGAAACCGAAAAGCAGTTACTCACGAGTGTGGTCTTATAGCGGTTCAGACAGCGTTTTGCTGACGAAAACATGATTCTGACCAATCACGCGAGGGTAAACGAACGGTTTGCTCTCCAAACCACTATAATTTTGCGTCCTAAAGGATACTGCCGGAATCACTGAATGTCGGGTGCTTTTTTTGCATGGAACGATCATGCTTGTTTAGGAAGTGTGAATGTTGTAAAACATGTTTTAATTCAATACAATAAAATTAGTCTCACAGTGTCAAGTATCCTAAGAGTGCTAATCACATTGGTGCCACGTTTCAGACTGTGGCCTCCATCAGAAGACAGTTTGTTCGCCAAATATCCAAGTTAGCTTCTAGAGAAACCGAAAAGCAGTTACTCACGAGTGTGGTCTTATAGCGGTTCAGACAGCGTTTTGCTGACGAAAGCATGATTCTGACAAATCACGCGAGGGTAACCGAACGGTTTGCTCTCCGAACCACTATAATTTTGCACCCTATAGGATACTGCCGGAATCGATGTCAGGCGCTTTTTTTTTTTGCATGGAACGGTCATGCTTGTTTTTAGGAAGTGTGAATGTTGTAAAACATGTTTTAATTCGATGCAATAAAATTAGGCTTACAGTGTCAGATCTAGCGTCACTGACATTTTGTGACGTCATGAAACGGAGCAAAGCTTCTTGACGTCGTGTGGCAATGTTGCTAGGTAGGATGATGTCGTGTTGCTGATTCAGGGATGGGAATCCTGCGCCAATTGCGCCATTTTGATACAAACTCCTCATCTTTAAATTGATCTGCGATGCGGACAAAGTACGCCCAGTGCCGGTAGCTTCGTATGCACCGTGATTTCGACGTTTAGTTCGCGTTGAAGCGAGACAGAATTCGCTCGCTGCTGCTGCTGCTGCCGCGCTTCCCGATCGCCTGCTTCCGAATCAATGCTTCGCCTTTTGGGCGACACTGCGACTTTTTTATGTACGTATGAGCAAGGCCTGAGCCCTTGTGACCTATCAAGAAGGGCTAATGGCGGCTTTGGAATAAAAAATCGCAGCTTCGCCCGAAAGGCGAAGCATCGATTGCAATAGCAAATTGCTAGACAGTTATACGAAGGATAGTAGTTTTATCGACTGCATGAACTTGTAAACATTCGCTTACTAACTACTATAACAAGCATGGTATCATGTGCACTCAAGCAAACATGAACATATCTCACTCGATGACTGCGGAAACTCGCTGTCAAAACGCTGGAGTGAGCAAGCGTTTGTCGTGGTTTCGAAGTGCGCTGCCATATTCCATTATTCCACCAAAATTAATACTGGCCTGCTCCTAAAATGAAATTTTATCTGCTCCAAATTGCTCCAAAACGCAATTTTACTTGCTCCTAAAATTGCTCCAAAATGACTTTAGGCAGTCCCACCCCTGCTGATTATAAATTAAATAAATCAAGAATTCGGCGACTGTTTCTTCTAGCTGCACAGAAGTCGAAATTCGGAAGTACCATGGTAAATCGTGTCTAGCGCACTGACACTTGTCAGCATTTTCTCTAGGGTTGAGTGAGTTTGAACTTTCATTGATCTTAAAATAAAAAGAAGTTGGAAATGTCTCAGCATTCTTTTAACATCACTGAAAACTCACTTTATTTAGAAACTTTGTTGCTAAGTTTACAAGACGCTTCATGCCACTAGCAGCAACTTATGGCCGCTCTGACATCGCCCTGGCGAGTGCGGTGATGGACTCGTGACTGCAACGGGTCAACGGGCTACTCCTCTTGCCTACCCAGGGAGACCAGGTGCAGTTGTTGCGTTCCGGAAAGCCTCTGTAGTCGAGCAGGTCATCCTTGGGCGGCACAGAAACTGACTCGTAGTGTCGTACCCTCTTCATCATCTCCTGCAGAATCTGAAAGAACCACTTCATTTCATTAATACTGTCAGCCCCGCTAGACCTGAAACAGAGGCTCTAAAACATAAGGCTCTCCCACTGCACGATTAACGACGTATGAACAACACTAATGCTAGAAAAATTTATAATCACAGGAGAAGCAATTCATGGTAAACAAACACACAAAAAGAAAAGTTAGCAAGTGTTGCACGTTTGTAAAACGTGAAGGGCCTGCCAGCTGTGGAAGAAGGCGACGAACGCGCGAGCAGTGGCACAAGCGCGTTTCTGTGACCACGTGACTTGTGCAATCAGGCACGCAGTAGGCACACCTTTAAGCCAGAACCGTGGAGCAGCCGTGGCTTCGGGACAAATATCTTGTTCATATACGCACATTCAAGGAAGTTCACATTCTAGACTCGATCGTATATATGTTTCGTCATCGTTGATTTCTAGAAGTCTCCTATGCAAAACTCACCCTATTTCGTTCTCCGACCACTGCATGGTAATTACGCGACTAGGCGGAGACACTCGTGCTAGTTTCCGACCTCAGTGGGCACTCTGGAAGTTAAATTCATCTGCAATTGGTGATAAAATGTTTACTGATCAGGTATGCTTAGCACTGAAACAGTACTTCTCCCTTGATTTGCCACTATTCGCTGCATGGGAGCTTTTTAAGCAAGAAATCAGATCTGTTGCCATTGAACTTGGTTCTATTAAGTCATTTTACAAAAAAAAAAAAATATGGAGAAGAAACTGTTGAAAAGTCTTTAGAGCCTTTATGAGCTTGAATGTGAATCTTCTGCAACGTACGCTGATGACACTGCAAACGTGAAATGTGACTTGCAAACATTTGACGCAGTGCGCTATAGAGGCGCCAGTGTTCGGTCACATAATAACAGCGCCTTGCTTTCTGAGAAGCCGACCCGTCAAGCTTTGATTGATGAACGCCGCCACGCTTCTGCGAAAGTTATTACCGACATGTGTTCGAAAGACGCATTAGTAATTGACACGAGTGATATTGTGTTTCAATTCGAAGACTTGTATTCGGCGCGCTTCAGTGATGCTTCTGGAGACCAGGATACCAAGCTTCTACAGTACTTTGCGTCTTTAATAACTCCTCTAACTGATGAAGACTGTTCAGTCAATAGCGGTCCCTTAACTAAACAGAAGGTAGAGGTTGCCATTGATCAGTTACCTATATGTCAAAAACTCCCGGTCCCGATGGCATTTCGGGTGAATTTTATAAGCATTTAAGTCCATTCTTATGCCTGTTCTTCTGAAGATATATTTAACAAGTTTTGAGTTGGAGGATATACCACAGTCTTTCACAAAAAGCCACACATTGTTAATACCTAGAAGTACTGACAGAAAAATTATGTTCAGTTGATGGTTATAGACCGATTACATTATCAAACGTTGACTACAAGATTTTTGCTAAAATTTAGTAAAATCGGTTGCAGGTAGCGATTTCAGTTCTTATTTGCCCTCATCAAACATGTGGTATCAAAGGCCGTTCCATACAAACTAACATACACGTCGCTCGCACGGTTCTTGAGTACTGTTCGACTTCTTTGATCAACTTGCAATGCTCCAGATTGACCTCGCAAAAGCATTTGATCAGGTCCGGCATTCGTTTTTATTTTCTCTTCTAGAACACGCCAATGTGGGATCCATAGTGCGTAATGTCGTTCGACTCGGGCATCATTTCGCGCATGAAGACAGCCTTGCACAAAAGAAGCTACAAAAGAGTAGGACGCGATAGCGTTATCGGGACCCGTTCGCATTGCATCGTTCGCATACGGCAAGTAGGCTTCACTCACTGCAACACTGAACGTGGGAAAGCCAGCTTACAAAGACCAAGCTTACACCGATCCCCTTAAAGTCGGCTTCACTTTTAAACTGAAATGCATTGCTGGAAAGACGCTTTTCCAGGCGCAATATAAGTGGTCTTATATTAAAATGTGAAGGCCCTAGCACCTTTTTTATTATTTTATTAATTGTTTGCTATTGCCCCGACGTGCGCAGGTCTGGTAGAAATGCTGGAAAAGGGGTTTCTGTTTGAGTTTCCTCGTAGCAGAATAAGGTTTTCTCATACATTCAAATTACAATCCGACGGCGAATCCGATGCCGAATGATAAAGTCGTACTTTACCATTTTTCTGACGGATTTCACAGTGAGAAATGCAATTTTAGTCCACCAAAACCTTCCACCACGTGGAGGGCCCGTGCGGCGATGTGGTTGGATGATTTTTCTCTCACACACGCCGGTTGCCGACGCTGGATTTTCTGCGACAGGGGGCCCTAAACGCAATCGCGTTAATATAAGCGTCTCTGTTGTTAAAACAAAAATATCAAAACACTCAGAAGCTTTTCGAATAAAATTGCTAGGTGATATTGTACGCTTCGCCTATAAGGCACCGGGCGCGGGATGAATTTGGACCGGTGGCGCCTTCATGCGGCGCCGCCGCGAATGTAATGGCATGTGGCGGCCGGGCCGCGCGCAGCAGGCGCTACCGTGAAACCAAGTCTGATCAAACATGTTGCGTTTTTAGGTGCACCAACAGTTACTGAAACATGACTGAAGCTGGTTAGGCCATTCAATTCAATCGTTGTTCATCGTGGCATCGCGTTTTTCAGGCGGAAAGTCTGTATATGTGCGGTGTGTAGGCAACAGCGCGTAGAGTGCTCAGCAATTGAAACGCGATACTCGAATTGCATGGTCGCCAGCGCTTTTTGCGCTGACTGTAAACGCTGGGGACGCCAAACTGATGCATTGTGGTGTATAGTGAAAGCGAGAACCTTCGTAACGCATTATGATTGCATTTGGTCCCACAGCGCTCACCAGTGGCGCGAAAAGAAAAAAAAAACGGCGGCAGCCGCGCGCTGCCAGCGCTTCGATCGCTGGGCACTGTACATTTTCGACCCTGATTTGCTATGGTCGAGTTGTTCTAACGTTAATAAAAGAGCCGTTCATACGCAAGAGCTTCGTGTCCCACTTGCCTGTCTTCGCCTCCGCAGTGTAACGGCTCCGGAGCTTGGGCACCGAAGGCGAACACTCAGATTTGTAGTCATTTTGCCGTCTTATTGGTGTATCAGTCTTCATTAATTGTACATTTTCCTTCCTAGCAATTCCCAGCTCTGGTTGCGTCCGGCACATGACTGTGCTGTGCATCGACGGCGAACGCAACGCAGTGGCGTGTTCACACTCGCCGCCACCGATGGCTCCCGTCGCGCTAAGCTATATAAAATGAGCCGTGACTGAAGATTGGGCTAGTTTATAAGCAATTAAGAATGGAGAATCGTTGCAAAGATAAAAGAACTACAACGGACAGAGAACGGGGACTTACTGACACTTGCGATCGGCGAAGCAGCTCAAGAAACAGAATAAGGAAGACGTATGTCTCCTTTTTGTTTTCTGTCCATAATTTTTGTGTTCTTCGCCTATTTACATGATTAAATACGCGAGAATGTTAACGCGCACAGCAAAATAACATCTGCAATATTACTGCTGGAGTTCCACGTCTTAGCTTGCCGCGGAGCTCCGTTCGCGTGGTGCATTTGCATCACAATTTGCGCTCGTTTACTGCTTTATATACTACTTGATGCCACGAATGTGATCTGCCTCGTACAAGTGACGACCTTTCTCAAAAGCAGACACACGAAAATGCGTTTTCCGGTGCGTCAGCCCCTAAAGCCCGCAGTGCCTAATCACTGGAAGCACCGAGCGCCTTCGTCCCGTCGTCTGCTCACCTGCCAGTGCTCCGACAGCTGCCGCTCGCGGCGCTGTTCCCCAGCATATCGCCGGCGCACCGCTGGCGCCTTACAACGGCCGCCCGGTGCCTATAGATGAAACTTCGCATAAAAGGAACGCATTTTTTAGTCCCTTCGAGATCTCTTTAAGCGCAATAAACTGTATCAGGTTTCAGCTGAAAACGAAGGACCCTAAATACAAATACTAAATAGTGAGAGGAAAAGCTGCTTTTCGGCAACATGACGAAGCTCTCTCACATTTTATCTTAAACAGGGATCAGCATTAGGTCAAAAGCCGATAAAGCAATACATAACTTGGCAAAAAACCTACAATGACCACCCATTGACAAATCCGCGAGGTATAATTGCATTGAAAACTGCAACGGAAGCAAAAGTTCTTCATCACGCAATCAATACTTAATACATTGAGTTTGCATGACCCATTTCATGGTACAAATATAACAACAAAACACAGTTTAAAATGGCATGAAGGAACACTGCTGACACAAAGAAGTAGAATGAAGTATAAAATGTGTATAAAAATTTTGGATGATGCGGCATAACCTGTGTTTACTGTAATTAGTTCTGGTCAGATGCACTTCCGAATATTCAAAATGTCTGGTGTTGTCGATATGCGTGTTGGGTTTAAGTTACCCAGAGTACGTAAATATTGTGTATTTCGTTTCCCTTTGTAGCGCATAACATAGCGTAAAATTGTAAAAATGATCCTCGCTAATTTAGCCAGATATCTTAAGTAACAGCAGTGTTGCCAGGTCGGACGAGGCGGCATAGCCCAAAGCTAGAGAAATTCTAGCCCAAATGTAGCCAAACACAAGAAAACAGCAAAAAATTTCGTAGCCAAATAATAGCTATTTTTATTTGCAGTTTTATCTGTGTAAACATTTTCACATTTGACTACGGCAATCCTTTTTCGCGCAACCCGTCGCAACAAAATGTCCGTGCCGCCGTGGTACGTGGTCGACCCTTGACCTCAACAACAGCGACATCATGCTTGCACACAGAACACTTTTTGGTTGGCCCCGGAAGCTCTCAAGTTCCAGAGAATCGCTGCAGAAGGCGAAATCACGGTGCTTTTATTTTGTGACAAATAGTACTGAGTGATTATTTTTAGTTATTTGCAGTAATATTAACTACGAACTCTGCGTTTAGGTGTCGTGAGCGTAAAATAATGTTCAGCATCATCGACCTCTAAATTGACCTCTGCCTAAGGCGTAGAAAAGGTTCAGCTGTCCAGCGGTCTGCGACGGCGACACACCCACGGCTTCTTTTTTTATGAACCAAAACCAGTCTTTCGCGCTATGATATCTTGCGTTATCTGTCTCATCGTCCTATCTTGTTTTCTCGTTTTTTTTTTTCAGTTAGCTTGGCCCGGGTTAGCTGGTACATGCTCTATATTGTGTCCATTTGTATAAACCTGGCCGCCATTTTGGGTCTCTAGCACGCGATAACATGCGTTAAAATAAAGTGACAGACAACAGATACCACTCACTGTCTGAATGGGTGTAAGCGAAGCTTTAAAAACTTACTGCGCAAAACGGCACACCAGTGAAGAAGCGCGCAGTCGTTTTCGGCAACGAGCAACGTCCCGAACGTAACTCGCTCGAAATGGTAAAAGCTGCGATGGCGCACAAAGAGCAAAGGTAAACGACAAATTGATAACAGTGGTAATCCTGTGAAAAGCGGTTACTATGAAAAAGCAAACTATGTTGATGTGCTAATAATAATTGCTGGGGGTCTACGTGCCAAAAGCATGATATGATTGGGAGGCATGATGCAGTGGGGGACTTCGGATTAATTTTGATCACCTGGGGTTGTTTAACGTGGACCTAAATCTAAGTAAACGGGTGTTCCTGCGTTTCTCCTCGATCGAAATGCGGCCGCCGCGGCCGGGAATCAAACCCGCATCCTCGAGCCAGCAGAGCTAAGCTGCTGCTGCAGACCTCACCTGCTAAGCTAACACGGTGGATGATGTTCACGCGATGTGGTGCACTGATGTCATCGTGGCAAACATGTTTCGATATTAGCACAATGAATACCTGCATCTGTGACGTTACGGGCAAACCATCTATAAGTAAAATCACCAGGACCCATCTTTGATCTCGGGGTCTTGCTCCCATTCTTTTTTATACTTTCTCGCATACTTGGCCCACTTCCCCATGGTCTGATTCTCCTCTCCGAGGACGATCCGATATTAAGTCCAACTTATCGAAATAAATCTCGAATGTAAGCGCGAACAAGAATTCATCTCGCAGTAAAAGGAGAGTTGCAGTAAAGCTTAGCATGAGAAACGTGGAGCAGATCGAAAGCTGTGCCCCGTGCGATGCTTCACCCAGAAGCCATGGCCGCGAACACACTGGAGCGTGTCTTCTACCCATGCTTTCCTCCTTTTATGTTGGCGGCACAATTGCCCGACTCTATTTTGTTCCTCTCCCTTTCTGAGCATAGCCATGTTAGTACAGTGTACTGTGAAAAACCCTCTACTCTCCGCGGGGTGCAAGTTTAAGTGCATCAAGATCAAAGCCACCGGCTCGGACAACGGCGTAGAGAGAGGGTGTGGGGCATTTCGCGCACGCACACACGCACAACCGCGCTGCCGACTCAGCTGGCTAAAACATGGCCTTTGAGATTTATTTCTACTCGATCATAGCCATCTCTAGAGCAAGCCAAGTCGCAGATTTTCAGTAGCCCAAATATAGCCACATAGCCAACTGGTCCAAGTCGACGCCAAAAATTTTTTTCTGTAGCCCAATTTGGCTATAAATATAGCCAAACCTGGCAACACTGAGTAAGGGCCGAGATGGATGATAAAGAGCCGCATCAACAAGTACTTTTATCATTTCGTTGTAAAGTATTTTAAGTTTCGAAGTGTGTACTTCGAAACTTCGGAGGGGTGGGTTTTCATATGAAAATACAGGAATAAATCAGGGTCCTTCAATACTTTTCTCCTGGTCATGAAACTCCCGCGTAACGCTATGGGAGAGCTTCATATAGCGCCCGCAGTTGCGGCGCCGCGGTGCTGGCGTCGCTAGAAGGGCGACGGGGAAGGCGGCCGCTGCCGCCGGAAAGCGGAGTGTCGGCGCAGCGTGCTGTTGTGCGTGTTTGTTTTTTGTTTCGGCTGAACGTGTCTCTCCATGTAGTGACATCGACACTTCTTAATTCACCATAGCAGTGATTCCTAACATTTGTTGTGAGCCAGGCTGCCGCTCCGGATACAAGGGTGTCGACGAAAAAGTCTCCCCATTCTGTTTACAAGCCAACCCGGAACTAGGCGACAGGTGAAAGCGAGCAATCCCGCGACAAGAGACTGCCGGCTTCTTGTTTGAATCGAAGTACTTTCGCGTGTGCGAAAAACATTTTGATGCCGGAGACATTGTTCGTGCGGACGTGTGTACAGTGAATGGAAATGTTGTGTCACTGCCACGCGATCGACCCAAACTGGTAGAAGGTAGATTCCGAGGATTTTCCAAGGCGTATCTGTGTACTTGTCTAAGCCCAAAGAACGTTCGCATGCTGGTACCGAAACGGCGCCCACCTGCAAAAAGGTTGCGAGCGGTAGCTTCGAACTGCGCTGAAGCCGAAGTTGCGGCCGTCGCAACTGCAGACGTCACCGATGCAGCCGAAGAAGAAATTCACAGTAAGTCTGGTGCACACCTTTGGAGTATGCTACTTGCTCACTACGCAGGCAAACTGACATCACTCTCATTACGATATTCGTTCTTGGACACTCTTTGCAGATGAAGTACGAACTGTAAATCGCCTTGGCGGTGCTGATGCAGAGTGCATAACTGAGCACGCCGTTTGTTTTGACTCAGAGCTGCAAAGGGTGAAGGACCAACATCGCAATGTGAAGCAACAACTTCATTCGTGTCAGCGGAAGCTCGCAAAAGCGGAGGCGCAGGCAAATGAAAAACGTGGCATGCAGGAAACCATTCAGAAGCTATCGGTTCGCGAGATGCTCATTATAGATCAGTGCGTCATGAAGGCAAACATGAAGTCCACGAATTCAGTGCGGTAAGCCCCCATTCCTGATGTGTGTGTGTGTGTGTGTGTGTGTGTTTGTATAAATCGCGACAGTGTCTGTGTTTTAGAGGTTTACTTGAAGCGCGGTATTTGCAATGAACATGCTTACTTTTTGCTTAATGATCCAAATGAAAAACTGATAGTGCTGACTGAAATGAAGATGGGCCACGCCCAGTCTTAATAATGCAAGATCTCTTTCAGCATGAAGAACCTATTGCTAACCAGGTAAACCATTTAATAACACACACCAAAAGAACTTGCAGAGTAGCTGTGCACTGTATAGAAATGAGATAATGCTTGTCTAACCAGTTGATGCTAATGGGCATACACATCTCGTTTTAAATGCAGTGAAGATCTATTATGCTTTCTGGTGCTTAAAATTTGACACTCATGTCATTCACTGAGTGATAGTGCAAGATATTTGTGTTTCAGATTGATACCCTGGCAGTTCTTTTGGACGATATACTACTGGAGCCGGCTGAGTGCATGCAAGATATCAATCGTCCGGAGTCAACGAAGGACTGCATTTTGGACTGCCTTGGTGGCTAGATTGCAAGAAAGTTTGCTAAAATAAGCTGCAAGGACTGCCTCCAAACACTGAGGAGCACCTCCCGAAAGCCAAGTGCACTGACCGAAATAAAGACTAGGGGATTTTTGGAAGTGCCATCAGATCAGCTGCTTTGCCTTCTGCAAATTGTGGACGAGCACCTAGAAGTGTGCACCGTGGACAATACATATCATCATCATCATCAGCCTATATTTATGTCCACTGCAGGACGAAGGCCTCTGCCCTGCGATCTCCAATTACCCCTGTCTTGCACTTGCGTATTCCAACTTGCGCCTGCGAATTTCCTAACCTCATCATCCCACCTGACTTTCTGCCGTCCTCGACTGCGCTTCCCTTCTCTTGGTATCCATTCTGTAACCCTAATGGTCCACCGGTTATCCATCCTACGCATTACATGGCCTGCCCAGCTCCATTTCTTCCGCTTAATGTCAACTAGAATATCGTCTACCCCCGTTTGTTCTCTGATCCACACCAGCTCTCTTCCTGTCTCTTAACGTTACTCCTAAGATTTTTCGTTCCATTGCTCTTTGTGCGGTCCTTAACTTGTTCTCGAGCTTCTTTGTTAACCTCCAAGTTTCTGCCCCGTATGTTAGCACCGGTAGAATGCAATGATTGTACACTTTTCTTTTCAACGACAGTGGTAAGCTCCCAGTCAGGATTTGGCAATGCCTGCCGTATGCACTCCAACCCAATTTTATTCTTCTGTAAATTTCTTTCTCATGATCAGGGTCCCCTGTGAGTAATTGACCTAGATAAACATATTCCTTTACAGACTCTAGAGGCTGACTGGCGATCCTGAATTCTTGTTCCCTTGCCAGGCTATTGAACATTATCTTTGTCTTCTGCATATTCATCTTCAACCCAATTCTTGCACTTTCTCGATGAAGGTCCTCAATCATTTGTTGTAATTCCTCTCCATTGTTGCTCAATAGGACAATGTCATCTGCAAACCGAAGGTTGCTGAGATATTCGCCATCAATCCTCACTCCTAATCCTTCCCAGTCTAAGAGCTTGAATACTTCTTCTAAGCATGCAGTGAATAGCATTGGGGAGATTGTGTCTCCTTGCCTGACCCCTTTCTTGATAGGTATCTTTCTACTTTTCTTGTGGAGAACCAAGGTAGCTGTGGAATCCTTGTATATATTTGCCAAGATATTCACGTATGCCTCCTCCACTCCTTGATTACGCAATGCCTCTATGACTGCTGATATCTCTACTGAATCCAATGCCTTTTCATAATCTATGAAAGCCATATAGAGAGGTTGATTGTACTCCGCAGATTTCTCGATTACCTGATTGATGGCATGTATATGGTCCATCGTAGAATATCCCTTCCTGAAGCCAGCCTGTTCTCTTGGTTGACTGAAGTCAAGGGTTGTCCTGATTCTATTGGAAATTATCTTGGTGAATATTTTATATTTCATCACTATTTCGAATGGAAGTAGCTTGGCTGTTTTGGCTACTGTACAGATCAGTATAGAATTCTTCTGCTGCTTTTACTATGACATCGAAATTGCTGATGATATTACCATGGGACAATACATATAGCCTGTGCCAATTTCTACATGAACATTGTTGAAGACATCCTGCTGGACGACCGTACTTCCTCGGCCAGTGTTGGCTGCGCAACACATTTTGTACGCACTACGGCTGAAGTTGTGGACTTTTTTTTATTAAGTGCCGTTTGCATTTTTTTACACGCGAAAGGAACAGACTATTTCGTGCTGGTGCTCGTTCATCCTGTCCAGCCACAGGAGTGATGAAAGCAGTGACAAATTATTTTTCCTGGTGTTTTGTCTCATTCCCTCTATCCACCAACTTTTCTGCCAGTCTATCAAACGCAATCTTAATTGCAAGCATATGTGTACTAGTGCTTGCGACACTTTTGCATTCTTGACGCTTGCTAGTAATTACTCCCCTAATAATCGTATACCATGCCTTCCATTCCACCCTTTTACTAAGTAGACACTGTCCTGCAAGGGGTAGCGTGGTTATACCAAGTCAAAATGCTATCCACAAAGACCTGCACAAACTTGTTTTCTGTTAGGGAGAAAAAATAATACAAAAAATTAGGCTCTAATTGGATTAAGAAAACGGAGTATAAAGACAAACAAGAGAAACATGCAAAAAATAATATACTTATTCAGTTTGATCGGTAAATGTAGTCTTGAAAGACCTAATGACGATGGAAGCTCCCAGCTGGTTTAAATCTGGGCTGGTATTTTTATAAAAAGACTCGGGGGGTGTTTTCAGTCGACTAATTGAAACGCCAACCTTGAACTGATGGTCACTGCGACATTAAATGTGAATGGATGAAAAAAAATACACTCGCGCAGGTTTGAACTGATCATGTTTAAATTTGTATGCGTAAATGCAAGAACTTTCGCATAGAAACCCCACATATTGCCTATACCTAGCATGCGCCGTTCACAGCGGCTGCTGCAATTAGTGCCAAGATGACTTTATTCAGACGTACCTGTTCTGCGCGCGACATTCCCATTGGCAGCTTCGTGATGCCTCAGAATAAACAGCCAATTAGCAGGAGAATAAGCGCTGCGGACCGCCAGCACGTAGTAGGGCGCACCATAACTTATTGCGCAAGCAACGTTAATCTGTGGGTCAGCTAGGCTTAGTCATGGCGCACTGTATAATTTAGGCACGATTTTAATCACCTACACAGGAATCAAGAAACGTAGGTATAGGTACGAGCACAAGCGAAATTGCAACACTTGACCTTCACCTTGGGTGAACGATTGCTAACAATCAATGACTTGAAGTAATAAACAACTTGCATGCTATCGTATTTGGTCAAGAGTAAGCACTGCTATGCTCAGTTAGCGGACACAGTGAAATAAAAATGTGGGCGAGGTGTTTTTCATGGCAAACATTCACGCGAACGCGCGACTGCCCTTCCAAGCGCGGCAGATCGGTGCCCTTCTACTCACGGCGGCGCCTCTGGTGGCAGCTTTTGTCCCTATATGAAACTTCAGCAGGAGTTTCATGACCAGAAGAAAGTATTGAAGGACCCTGAATAAATGTTGCGCAAGTAGCTTCCCTAGTGTTGCTTTAGTATTCATTTTCTTGTTTCCTGGCACTAAGGATAACTTTCAAGGTTGGCACCAGACAAAGCCTCGTGAGTTATTCATGGTCACAAACGATCACCCATTGGCTAGCATATATGGGCCATCGCGTCATCACTGACGTTGCAAAGGTATTATGCTACATTGAAGGCTCGATGCTGCATGCATCAGAATAATGTTTGGCTCGCGTGTTTACGGTAGCCTGCAGTGTCTATAGATCGGCAACTGTTCCTTAACACGTTGGAAAAGTGTTTCTGTGCCGTTTTAGGCATGCCTTTGAAACTCACTTTGGGCTTTTCTGCAGAGATGTCCCTCAATTCGCACGGGTCGCTGGCGATGTCAAAAAGGTAGTGCTCTCGAAATGACTTGAAGTTGGAGGTGGAATCGTTTCCGCAGTCGATGGCGGCGTCATTCCTCCAGCTTTGCTGCACCGGAAGTTGACTCACGCGGTAAAACTTTCTAAACGTCCTGCCCACTGCCGAGTTCTCCATCACCTCGTCCAGGTCCATGTTGGTGGGTGTGTCCTGGGCGCTGCGAGTGTTTATGCGTGCATCCAAGGTTCCATTGTAGAGCGAGCCGATGACCAGCTTGTACCTGCCCACCCTCAGTGCAGTGCCGGTTCTGTTGGTCGGGTCGTGGTTGATGAGCAGCTCATGGCGCGGCGATGGGCTGCCTAGTGAGAGAGACTCCCACTGGTCTAGGCCATCGATGACGCCCAGGTCTTTAACGTCGCCGCCTGTCAAGAAAGGCAAGATCAACGACCTTTATTGATTTTTCTTCCTTCATTGATTTGTCATCATCGTCTGGAAGGAGCAGAGAAAACGAGGCAATAAGCACTGCTTTTCTTATGTCCTCCTCTGACCAGCATGTAGCAATTGATAACACATTGAAAACACTTTCCCCGTGTTGCTATAAATTGCTACAAGTATTGCGGCATATTTTGCAACAAGTACTGTTTAAAAAGTTTTTTTTTCCCTATACTATAGCATACCACTACAAACTCCCATCGGAAATCGTATCAGCAGCTACTACGCACATGTTCTTCCTGTGTCACCCATGTACCGAGGACTTCGTTTTTATCGTAAGATTTTCACTATCCAATTCCGACTTAGATAGTAACACACTATTCATTTCATTGCATTTCATTTATTATCACCTTGAAGGCCCGAAGGCATTACACAAGATGGGGGAAAAACAAACTATATATATATATATATATATATATATATATATATATATATACATGGTGCAATAAATGGGTATTGCAGTTTAATCGCAAGACGTGTAAACTAATGCTTGTGTCAAGGCGACGTGACTGTTAATTTATTTACAGCCTATAACGTACTAAGTGCATGACATCATAAAATCACTTAGACACACTATTATCTTCAAAATTAGCGTAGAGCGCTGATATTGATCTTATAACCAGCAACGCTAACCAAACATTAGGATAACTTACACCGTCATTTTAGCAATGTTACCAAAGCACCTGCAGTTCACAAAGAATGCTTGGCATTCTTTGTGCCAAATACGCTGCGTATATTTGGGACCCTTTCCATGCTACTCTCTAAAACAACCTTGAAATAATTCGAACTAGAAGCCACTCACTTTATACTGTCCAATTATCACTATACAGCCACTATAATATATCGTCTTTATACCACCACTGTCACTCCGCAAAATATGCCATTACCAATACCTACGAACCGCACTTATCTCAGCACCTGCGTATGACGCTTCTCGTCTGGTTCATCAATGCAAAGTAGGGTATGCTTTCTGTAGCAGCGACGCCTGTCTTCAATCATTCATTTCGTAAACTTCTACAGACTGAAACCGTCTTCCAGCTGATTTTGCGTTCACAACTAGCTATGCTTGTTTTTGAAAATGTTTGATCCCGCTTTTCAATTCAGGTTCAATGAAAATATTTGTACGTGTTTTAGTAAAAATAACGTGGTTCATTTTGTTTTATATGTTGCTTGTGTTGTTTACTTTTTCTTGTAATGTATTGTATTGTCACGTTGTAGTGAAGGATCAGACCATCACGGGCACAACTGAGAGTCACGGAACTATCCCTTTATTCGGTGAACTTATACCCGTGCCACACGGGCAAAGTAAAGTGCACTTTGAGCGAGTGCACTTCTGCGTGCTGAGTGCCACTTTGACGGTGCGCTGTTACACTAGAAAGAAAAGTGTTTTTTCAAATTGTTGGCCACGACGATTGGGAGTCAGACGGGAAAGCATATACTTGTTAATATAAAAAAAAAGCTGGCAGATCCCACGTCCTGTGGGAATCGATGTTATGTGAAGCAGTGTGCGGGGAGGCTACGAAGTTAACAAAACGACTATGAGAGCACCAAGAAATAAGCGGCTTTTGCATGACCTACGTGACAACAGGTCATGATATCACGTCATGAGTCCTCAGGAGTCCCTAGCACCGCCTAGGAGACCTTAAGGCGAAAGCCTTAGCCATGCTCATGACTATCACTTCAACCATTGACCTTTAGCGTTTTCCTTCACTTAGTACCACATCCGACCCCATTTCAGTGGTTCTTGAGTGTAAATCTTTTTTTGCTGAGTCATTGTCATTTTTGCTGAGTCATGCTCGTAACTATGGCTTCTTGCATCATCCTTTAGTGTTTCCTTCACTTAGTACCCACGTCAGAACACATTGGAGTGGGTTTTGAGTGTTAATCGTTTTTCGCTGAGTCATTGACATTTTTGCTGAGTCATGCTCATGACTATGAGTTCTATCATTATCCTTTCGTGTTTTCTTCACTTAGTAATCACGTCAGAACTCATCCTTCAGTACTCTTACTTGCAGAGTACTGAGTTGGACAGCTGGTGCATAGTTAAGCTCCGTGTTCGATGTGCCAGAGCGCAACGGAAAAAAAAGAACAAAAAGAAAAGAAAATAGTAGCCCTTCCCCTGTCGAGGAAATAGGGGTCAGCGAAGCTTGTGGTGTGTTTCTTCGGTGTCCCTCCGAACGAATTGCACTGACGAGTACCACGTTGTGCTCGAACCACAGTCGGTCATCACACGCTCTTCGCTGACGTTTCACCTGGGCTTCGGAAGCTCTCACGCTAGAATCAGCACGTCGACGACGAGCTGTTTCCTGAGCGCATTCATTCTGGATGGATTTCCATAAAATTGCTTCAAAATTAAATCTGTCCGTTACGTAAGACAATGAATGGCTCATACCCCCTTAAGCAATGGCTCATACCCCGTAAACGTGGCCTCCCCGTTACGACGACAGAAGAGAAGTGAAATTCTGCGCTGGAATGATTAGCGGCAACGCAGTCAGCTGTGGAAGCAGACGACGACGACGAACGCGGGAGCAGTGGCACGAGCGCGTGCTGACTACGAGCACGAACGCAACCCGAGGGGCGCCAACGAGCCAGCTGCGGAAGAAGACGACGACGGTCGAGCCAACGCTGATGATGATAATTTTGTGCATACATGGACGCCACCGAAATCTGCGAGTTATAACAAGCTTCGCTTGAAAAAGGAGACAGAAAGATAACCTAGCTCGAATGCCTTGCACCACAGTACCTCGAGAAATCCTACTTGACCGCTATTTTATACTACGGCTTGCGTACCCTGTACCCATTACCTTACACTTGTGTGATACGACAGTGTCTGCCCCAAAACAAATGCCATTGTTAGGGGACATCTTAAAGGGAAGCTTTATATGGCTAGGCGAAACGAAAATTCGTCTGTCCGTCGCCTCTCCACAGAAAACTATCATCATCAGCCATAGGCGGCAAATTGTCATACTTCCGAAAAGGGGGGTGGGGGGCTGGGGCCCGACCAGCTTTCCGAAAGCTACCCATTCGCAACTCAAATGAACTGCAGGAGGCGCTGCGAAAACTGGCCGCGTCTGGCTACACTGTGCAACATGGCGGCTATACGGAGGTCCCTCCGTCGCCGCAACCGCTATGTCGGATGTACAGTACACTGTAGTTTGATGATTTTCATGCAGTGTGATGCCAGTTTGCGCTGTTTTGTGGAAGGAAAGCGGGTAGCTTACGCCGACCAAGTCATTTTAGCCGATCTGAGGGAACCACAGTGGGTAATGAGGCTGAAATGGTCGCACGGTGTGTGCAAACATCTGGCGTGACAGCGGATCCGCACGAGATTCTGATGAAAATCACCGATGTATTCTTGAACCCATTGGTCGTGGAACCGAAGCACTCGTGCACTGTTAGATTGTCGGAAAAGTACAAGCACGTTTCTGCGCGGATAGGTAGTCCGGCGTTTCAAGCGTGCGAGACAGCGGCCGGCGAAGTTGGATACGTCACGCTGGCCTCGCCAGGATTGCCGAAATCTTACAGCCTGCTCAGTTTGGCACGTTTAACATGGCCCGCAGTAGCGCACCGACTTGCTCGATCAAGCTGTTGCCGCTGTACATGCGGATAAATGCGCAGCCGGCGCGCATGCACTTTCTCATTGTTGTTCGTTCGGCGAAGGCGCAAACTCTGCACGCTCTTTTCAGCCCAGAGAGCAAACGAACCTAAAATCAAGCTTTGCATTTTCTCGCGAGCATGCACTACGAATCTGTGGCGAACCTTTCCCCTCTACTTTTGCGTTCCTGTTATCTATTTTACATTCAAGATTTGCGCAACGTGACTGCTGCTTCGCTTAGCTGTAGTTATTGCAGTGGTTCGCGCATTGTTTCTCTCGTAGAGAACAAAACCATAAATAAGAAACTGAAAGATCTGCTTACTACAATAAAAACACATTTGCACACCATGTACAGGTATGGCTTGTGCTGCGTGGCCTGACCATGACTGATTACTCATCCCCGCTTTCTACGAACATGTCGCTTATGGCTGCTGTGTAAACTAATGAAATAAAACAAATGTTTCTGTGTAAATGAATGTTAACTAAGCTACTGCATTATGAATCTAATTAATTTTCCATGTTATTCTATAATTGACGCATCCTGCACTTTAAGTGGCCAAAACTGTGTTCGCCTCTGAACTGCCAATTTCCTTCATGCACTGATAATTTATTTATTTATTTATTCCATTTATTCAAAATACCCCTAAAGGCCCTCGCGCAGGAGGGTATTACATAGGGGGTGTTCAATACAACAAAAATTGTTAAGGGATACAATTGCTTTGATAATTACGCACTTTCAGATAAGCGCATGCTAATTTGCACTAGTTACACGGGTAGCATGTCCACGTCGCAATGAAGGCGTACCGCTATGCCACCCCATAGTTATTTTGCACGCTGGCACGTACATATTGTGCTTACATAGAACGATTTATTGACGTTACCCGGGAGTACCTGAAACTCCGATGTACCGATTTTCGCTGATGTACCATACGCGGTAGTTCCACGTTGTGCGCCGCATGTATCCGATATAAAAGCTTTAATAAAGGAAAGCTTGAGTACCACGGCGACATTCGCATCATAAACTGCATTACCACGCCGGCTATCACATGAAACTGCATGTTGCAGCACGCATACGCTGAACGTTACCACGATGGCAGTAACAACCTCAACGCAAACATCCTGAAGTTCGCTGTAGCACTTTACTGAAAACGTAGTACCAGCAACAGGATCGCGTACTCTTCACACAAATAACAAACCGACCCTCGCCTGAAAAGAAAAAAAGAAACTTTCTCGAGCAAGATGTTGAGAACACTATTGCCATTGTTGCAGCTTATGATAAGATTCGCAATCCATGTGGCTCTTCGGCGCCGCAAAACTGCAAAACGCAGCATAATTCCACGGCCGTGCGGAGTTTCGCAGATGGTGGCTCCATCGTATCGTACTAGAAGCGCACCCGATCGCAGAAGGCTACGGACGGAGCGTCTGCTCCGACGCTCCGACCTCCGTGTGAGGTTTCCGGCACTCGCCGCTAGGTGTCGCATGAATTGCCTGGAGTCGCGAATACCTTTTGCTAACAATTCTCTATTTATCGCTTAATGGCGACAGCAATTATATCGACACTCCAGGCAAATTTTCGCTTTTGTCGTCGCCGTGATGTTCTGTATTAAATCCAAAAGCCATATAAATGAGCAACCTACTGTGGGTGCGGGAAAAATGTCGCAGTTTCGCCCGAAAGGCGAAGCATCAATTGCGATAGCAAATTGGCAAGAGCTATTCGGAGTAGGGATAGTAGTTTTATCGGCTGCATAAACTTGGAAACACTCGCTTTCTAACTGAATTGACAAGCGTGATGTCATCGCGCACAAGCAAACATGAATAGATCACACTGCATGACCGCAGAAAACGACTGTCAAAACACTGGCAGCAAGCGCAGCCGCCGTAGCGGGCGAAGGTTCGTGCGGTGTATCGCTTCAACGGAAACTGAGCGGCGAATGCACGGCGCATACAGAGGTCAGAGCCGTGTGGAGCCGTGTGGAGAGACGTTACGGACGACCGCCACCACAGCCAGTACAAGCTAGTTGTTGGCAGAGTAGAAGCTACCCCCCCTCCCTCCCGTGCTGCCTTCCCGCTTTCTTGCTTTCGCGTGGGAGATTGAGTGGCCAGTTTCCCTTGCGCCCGGTTGCAAGATACGCATTTGGTGCCGTAGCAGCGTCGTCCCGCCTCCCTCCCTCCCATACCCCCACGGCCTTTCGCGCGACGGTCGCGTTTTATTTCCGCCGTGCGTTCGCTCTCCGTCCCCCGCGCGCTTTCACTCGCGCATACGGCGCGCGGCGACGGTTTTATCGCCCTTGGAATCTATACGGAACCTCACGGCGATGGCGACGCCGACGGCAGAAATCCGGTTGAAGTGTCCATATAATTGCTATCGCAGTAAAAGCACGTAACAGTGCACCGAAAAGGATGGCGGCTTGATGGGCATTATTTCCCACGCGCTCAATATTCGGGTTAGTTGTAGGTCACGTAATCAAGCCCGAATGGCAAGGAGAGCACGCGTCTTCTCCTCCAGCCCTGCCGTAGCTGTGAATGACTGTGCGCGGCTGACGCTTATGCGGCCCGCGTGCCATATATAATTGTTGGTAATCATTGGTGAGCGCAATGATGAAGGGCGAGCAGGGATGGCTGCTAACTTCATGCGCGCTGTCTTCCTTGCCGGGCTGTCTTTCCGCGCCCCTAGTGTAAGAGACAGAGGTCATTGCAGATCACTGACAGAGGCCGTCTGTAGTGGACATAAAAATAGGCAGATAATGATGATGAATCTAATTTTCGGACTTGCGGTGAATCGCGCGGCCGTACGAACCGTTCGCCTCCGCTGCCGGCGTTCTTCATAACGCTTGCGTTGTGAAAGCGAGTGGTCGAGGTCATCCAGTCAGGTATTTACAGGTTTACATGGTTCGTGCATTACACTATGCTTGCTATTTTAATTTTAGGTGAGTGTTTACTACAATTTATATGGCCACTATAACTAACGTATAGACTCGTGTAAGGGCCGCACTTTTCTGTCGCGATTTTGGACGGGCCTTTCATGGGAACGGGCCATTTGACCTCCTTTTTCCAACTACGAGTATGAAATTCGCCGTAAACCTCCGCGATCGCCTCCTCTCGACATCCAGTAGCGACGCGCGAAAGTACGCTGCGCGCGACAATTCGCTGTTGAGCCCGATCAGAATCGGCGCACGGAACGCGATTGCTTCTCGGTTGGATGTCTTTTTTTTTAAACACTGGCTGTCAAGTTGGGGGTGCGGCCCTTACACGGGTGCGATCCTTACACGGATTTACACGGTAAGAATCTTCCTTCGTGTAAATGTCTTCTACTTCGCTGTCACTAATACTGCTACGCCTTCCCGGCCAAACTGCACTCTTTTTTTTAGTACTTTGAGTCCGAGTATAATCGCTGCTGCGCATGACTTCTAGACTTCTATTTATTCTGATTTCTAGTGAATCCGGCTTGACATCATTTCGGTTACCGAGTGAATTCTATACACAAGGTATTTCAGCGAACACTTTCAAAAAATTTTAAAGGTTGCCTATGGGAGATAGCCCAATTCTAGTTCAGGAATTAGTCTACTCGAAGAGGTGGACATTACTTTCGCAAGAAATTGAAATGCATAATCGACTGATTAACAAAACTAACCAATTAAGTTTTTAGCTAATTACGTTATGGCCATGTTGCAATTTACAAATTCTAGCCGTGGAGTTCAGATCCACTTAGAACTAATTCTCAGGCTGACACCAGTGTAGAGATATTACTTCTCTAATTTTGCGGAGAAATGCATTGGCGCGCCAGTCATTTTCTTAACGAAACGTCGTTAATTGCATGGAAGCACAAAAAGTATGAATAGATAAATTATGGGGGCTTACGTGCCTGATTATGAGGCACGCCGTAGTGGAGGACACTGGAATAATTTAGACCACCTGGGGTTCTTTAACGTCCACCTAAATCGAAGTATCCGGCTGTTCTAGCATTTCGCCTCCATCGAAATGCAGCCGCTGTGGCCGTGATTTGATCCCACGATCTCATGCTTAGCAGTCCAACACCATAGCCACTAAGCAACCACGGCGGGTAAGCACAAAAGTAACTGGAACGCCAATGCATTTCTCCGCAATGTTCGGAAATTAATACCTCGAAACTGGTGCGATCCTGAGAATTAGTTCCTAGTGCATCCGCCTTCGGGCCGCCTCCTGGTGTTTCGTACCTCACCCCGTCCGACTTGTCTGGTCCCCGGGTCACGAGGGTCTTCCTGGTAACGAGGCTGCCGATGCGGCTGCCCGCGCGCTTCTTCCACGGGCCGTTACCCTTTCTCCCCCCTCGCCTGGTCCTGCAACCCACTCCCTCACATCTTTTCAAGAAATCTTGGCCTATTACCGCGATGGTCGTTGGCATTTTCCGGCCCCGGTCGTCCGGGGTCTGTCTAAGGCCGATGAGCGAACCCTGCGCCGCTTACAGACCAACACCTTGTTGTGCCTTGCCGTGGCTCGCCATTTTCTGCCTAATACAAGTGCGCACTGTCGCCATTGGGGGGTCCCGGCCGACACCTACCACATGGTTGCAGCTTTCCCCTCTTTCTCTTTTCCTCCCTCCCCCCCCCTTCTCCCGTTCCCACACGAGAGGCCTCTCGTGTGGGAGGAGCTCGTGTGGGAACTCCTCCCACACGAGAGGCCTCAGCTGCTCTACCTTGTGCGCCCAGCGCGCCCTGGTCGCGCGTACCCGAGCGGCGGCCATCTCCAGTGGAATCCCGGACTAGGGAGTCCACTTCGGTGTCCCTCCTTCGGGGGTCAACTCTCTTGTATTTTCTTAAAATAAATGTTTCCACCACCACCACCACCCTAATACTATGGCGCCATGTCGTAGTCGCGTGCGGTACTCTGCTTTCCTCCTCACCCTTTCGCCACACTGTCCTCCTCCGCTTTCCCCTCGCGCTCTCTTCGCTATCGCAGTCATTCATCTCCCGCTGCGCTCCGCGTTCGCTCTTTCATATTTTGCTGTGCTCGTTCATTCGGTTACATGGGACGCTGAGGAACGCAGAGGCGCGCCGATGCTCAACGCAGGAACGAGCGCATAAGATTTTGCTCTAAGTGTTGTGGAGATCCCAGGGACTCCGGGAATCGATGTTATGCGAGGCATTTTGCATGTACCGGTTATCTTGCATTGCTTGGGGTTCCGCAAAATGATGCCAGGTGAACCAACGTGGTTTCGGTAAATTTAGTAGTTGTGTGTGCAGGCCGCGAGCATACCTGTCTGTGACGACAACAATCTGTGGTAATTTGTTTGAAGACAAGGTCTCCTTTGGTGAGTTCTGATCGATTTGGGGTTCGCGGGCTCTTTGTACCCAGCCACGTTCATCTCGTAATTTAGACAATTTGAGGCCTTCTAGTGCACGTAGGACCACAAAAAATACGTCAAAGTAAAAGTTGGAACCAGAACAACGCACTAAGTGAGCGTAGAGGTATGTACGAACCAGTAATAATTATTAATTAACGAGAAAAGGCTGAAAAAGTTCAAGGGCACTTAGTTATCCCTACGTGGATGAATGCGAAAGCATTGCGACCACCGCGCGATGCCTATGTCTCTTTCAACACAGCTCTTTCAGATGTCTATGCCTATGATCGTCATTGTAGAGCGGCACATTCTTAGTGGCACATATCAAATACGTTCGCTGAAGAGGGACACCCACCACTGGCAGATGCCCAGTGCCCAAGTTGGCATCAAATATGTTCATTGAAGACCATCACAGACCATCACAGACCAAGTGTTGGAACATGGCTCAGTGCTCCAAGGCGGCGTCAAAGAGGTCGTACATTCGAGTGCCTTATTTACTATACCTTAGTTAACTGTGCCTTGTTTCGCCTTAATTAACACCAAAGGTCGTGGGTTCGACTCCTACCAAATGTCGAGGATTCGTAGCCTTTTCGTACAACGTGGTCACGCCGACTACTACACCGGATTTTCCGCCTCATGGGTTGTATAATGTTAGTGCAGTCTAAAAAAGTCGCAGTTTCGCCCGAAAGGCGAAGCATCAATTGCGATAGAAAATATGTAGAGAGCGCTTTCACTCGCACATACAGCATACGGCGCACGGCGACGATTTTATCGCCCCTGGACTTTATACGGAACTTCACGGCGATGGTGACGACGGCAGAAATCCGCTTGGGGTGTGCTTACAATTGCTGACGCAATAAAAGAAAGAAAGTGAGAGTCAAGAAAAGTAAAGCGAAGTGAATGGCCGGTAGGAGTAAAATGTCACTTAACAGGGTAAGGTGGTGTAGGTGAAGTTAGAGCAACCCAGCAGCGGTTGACCTCGAAGAAAGACGAGGTCTTCTGAAGGAGTCTCTCATTCCGCCGGAATAACAAAAACATGGAACCACATATGATTCTAGACTAATGCAGCCCCGGAAGACTTTGTCGTTCTTCGATGTCAACCGCTGTTAACTCGCCTTTTGGGTACGTATAGTGCGGTGCACAACATTTTTTTAAAGGTTGCCTCAGTAAGTATGAATGAATGAATGAACAGATGCTAAAATTGACCTTATCCAGAGTACCTGGCGTACTTATTCGGTGAACTCACCGGCGGCGTGGTAGAGAGTGGGCGCCCAGTCGACGGCGTGCATCAGCTCCGAGGAGACGCGCCGTGTGCGACGAAGCAGCGGGGACCACACGAGCGCCGGCAGGCGGACGCCTCCTTCCCAGGCGGTAAACTTAGAGCCGCGCAGGGGCCAGTTGGAGCCCCGGTTGCACATGAATCCCTCAAAGAGCCCGCCATTGTCACTCGCGTACATGAGGATGGTGTTGGCCAGCATGCCCTTGGCGTGCAGGGCTTCGACCACGGTGCCCACGCTCTCGTCCAGGGCGTCTACGACGGCTGCACGCGTCGACAGCTTGAGTAAGAGCAAGCAACTATTTTGTTTGATCGACTGAACGATTGGTTGTGTCTCTTGACACACAATTAGATGTCACAAAAAACAGAAAATTTACACAAATAACCACAACAAATGCACAATATTATCAACACAACATTGAAAACTTCATCGTTGCCAGAAAATCAACTACATATATGAAAGCTACCTGGAAAGTGAGGTTTTACTGTTGACTAGCATTTTGTTCAAGTAGTGAAATTATGTGTTATGTTGTGCTGCAGATGAGGCGACCATTAAATTTTAATAACCTCCGCCCATATGTCTTTCTAGCAACTGGTAGGTTATTTAAAGCGAAGCTTTCTTCGCCTGCGCTTTTAAGGGACGCTAAGCAAGAAAATTACGACGAACTCATCACGCGATGACTGTCGACTGGAAGGCGAATAGCAATCGAGCAACCGAACAGTAGCGACGAGCAATGCAGCGACACGCCAATTTCCTGAAGTCACGTTTATGTAACACGTGTAGTGGTAATTGCGAGACACATGCCGCATACTTCGATATCGCGCCATTTGCTATTACACTCTCTTACAGAAGTCGCCCATGAGCATTGAGGCACGACGACGACAGTATGACGCCGACGCAGAGACGATGGAATGATCGAGAAGGAATGACATCGATGGAACGACAAAGGCCTATAACGACGATGGCTTGAAGGCAATTGCTTATCTATAAGTTATGACGATGGTATAACGACAACCATGTGACGACGACGACATAAAGACTATGAGATGGCCGCAGTATGACGATACTGGGGCGATTACGACGGCATGACTAGAGTCTACTAGATTGGGTGAGTGGGTCCAGCGGATGCCTTGGCAAGGGCCGAGGGTGAAGCAAAAAACTTTGAAATTGTGGCGGCGCTGCCGTTGCCTTATTCTGCATCTCCGGCCAATAAACGTTGGCTCCGGCTGTTGCGGCAGCGCTGATTGGCTGAGGCGAGCTCACAGGTTGATTAGCTGTCGTCTGCTCGACGCACCGTCGTTGTTGCGTCGTTTGCATTCCTTCCGCCGCTCTTTTTCCATCTTATTTACAATAGATCGGTGGGGAATAAGATCAGTACTGACGCCACCGAGTATCCGCCTGCCAAAGCTTCATGCAGCTGCGGGTAGGGTCTCCGACGCGACGAGCGTCCGGCCGGCGCGCGGGGCCGCTCATTCGGGAGAAAGCGACGGTGGCGCCACCAACTTTTCCATAAAAAAGCCTCAGCGGGGAGCCTGCGTTGGACCCACTCCCCCAATCTAGTATACTCTAGTATGACGACGACCGGGAGAAGCGGGAATGGCGATGATGTCGCGACAAAGACGGCATGACGGCGATGTTGTGACAACAATGGCATGACAACTGCAGCATAATCACGATTTAAAGACGAAAGCGTGATTACGGTAGAATGGTGAACAATGAATGACGTAGATCGATCGACGAAGGTGGTATGACCATGCGTCGGCATGACGACAATGGGATGACGATACTGAAGTGATGATGTTGCCTCGGCCATTGCCTGTGGTGGTAGTTCTTCAAGAAGCAGCTTGTACATGTGAACTTCTGAAGTGATGCGACTCGTGCGGAATATCCTCTCAGCTTGATCGAAGCTTAATGATGGACCGGCGATCCTCAACTGTGGTATGGTCATGTTAGCTGTAGCTTCTAATTTATTCTGGGTGGAAGGCCCAGAATAAGTTGCAGAGGTGGTCAGGGTGGAGTGGCTGGCATCTGTGGTCTCCCGTTGATATCTGCCTCTTCATTCTAGCCTAACTTCGCACCAGCTCATGTGGTTGATCAGGGCCGCGCCTGAAGAAGAAAGACGCGCAACACCTGTACGACGACGCTGAGGTGAAGACGACGGCACTACGAGAAGTCAAGTGACGAATATAGAGTGACGACGATGACACGATCACAACGGCATGACGACATCTGCCTAATCCCGATTAAATGAGGGCAGTAGGATAACAACAGAATGATGAACTACAATTGACGTCAATAGAACGACAAAGACGGTACGGAAGTGTTGACGATGGTCAAACGAAAGCCTGACAACAATAGCACGATGACAACGCTATGATGACGACTGTGTGACGGCGATGGCGTGACAAGAGACGGATGGCAAGGTTAGAATGGCGACAATGGTACGACCACGACGGCATCACGACAGCGTTGTGACAATGAATGCACGACGAGTGTTGATGAAGTTGGCGTGATGACGGCATTAGGAGTGTCGGCTGACAAAGTTCCACTGACAACGTTGCAACGACCACGACGGCATACCGACCACGAGCACATACCTAGCGGTCCAAGTTATTAGACAACTTGGAAAATGTGGTTGCGGAAGAAGGCGTGCCGACAGTGAGATGACGAAGCTGGAACGAGGAAGGTGAAACGGCCCCGACATCATGACCACGAGAACATACCTATAGTGGCACAAGACGGTAGACTTCGCACAACTATTAAATTTGGACCTTAATAATATCATGAAACCGCTTAGAATGAGACAGATATTCGAAGACTTGCCTGAAAAATTACTTAATATTCTCACACTTACTGTGGCTATTGGCATTCTTGTTCTTGCTTTATTTCTTCATTGTTTATATTTGTATTGATATTTATTCAACAGATGACTATAGTATGTTTTATGCAATGTATTTACTTCTTCGTGTATGTGTATTCGTGTGTTAATATTCCCTATTGTGGACTGTAAATATATCACGTCTTACTGCTAGGTGATATTTTATGTTGTTTGTCTTACTGTGTTGTGCTTGTTTCCTTCTTTGCTCTCGGGGAAGAGAACGCCTGTACTAGATTTTTATTTCTATCTCTTTGACTTAGGTGTCTCTTAGTGGCACTCGCACCTAGGCGTTGGTGTTCGGTGCATTCGTGCGTGGTAATCAGTGATTTATAATTAATTCTAATTATTCCAGACACTTCAGTAACTCATCTTGTAACTAAACGTATGCTCTGATATATCTATAATGAAACCCATAAATTTTGTATTGCAGTACTTTTTAATATTATTTGATTCATTTTGAATTTCGTCTCTGGTTGTCTCAGGAGGTGAACAGGAAGGCAATTCATTCTAATTATTCTAGACACTTCAGTAACTAAACTTGTAACTAAGCTTATGCTGTGGTATCATATTTATAATGAAACCCATGAATTGGGTATTGTACTATTTTTTTCTGTTTTTTTCTGAATTTCGTCCCGTCGTCTCAGGAGGTGAACCGGAAATGCTGTGCAAGGAACAAGAGTGTCACTCGGTGCTCGTGACACTAACAATGATGAGGTCTTTTCACTATTATTATGCAGCAATTTTACCATCCTCGTATTAATGACGTCATTACGCTTTAGTCATTATTTATTTATTTATTTATTACATAAAGCAAGCGCAAAACAAAGCGATAAAATAATTACAAATAAAGAAAGTGTCAAAACGCAATTACAGATGTAATACAATATCATTTGGAGTTGATGGGTGCAAAATTCATACGGTGAAAACATTACGAACAGACATACTGTCATAATGATGACATTCTGTAAAGTACACAGGTTAATACCTGTGTACTAGGCACAAGTACACAAGTGCACTCTTGTGTCTTGTGAAAAGGGCACAAGATTTTCACTGCCCAGTATGTACGTGATATTCAAGTAATTATGAAAATTTATTCAAATTGTTGCAACTAGTTATACATTCTGGTAATCTATTCCATTCTCTAATTGCTTGCGGGAAGAAAGAGTATTTGAAACAGCTTGTGCTAAAACGGTGTTTTGTAAGGTAAGTCGATGCTTGTGTCATGATATTCTAGTTTCAGATTTAGATATAAACCTGGAACTCTCAATGTTAAGCTGTGGTGAAGAAGTTGAAGCAGCGTTCCTGGCGTGTGGATTTCGCGCGTTTGAATACAGTTAAGAGTTCAGATCTTTCAATTAATTCTGAGAATGAATCGAACAAACCATATTTGTTGTAGACATGCCTAATGAATTTCTTTGCACACTTTTCCCCTTGTTAACTAAACTATTTGCGGCCGGGAACCAAACTACGTTGGCATATTCGAGTATTGGTCGAATCAAGGTACTGCAAGCTAAGAACTTTTGTATTAGGTGGTGCTGATCGGAGTCGCCTTTTAAGAAAGAATAACTTCCTTAAGGCGGATGACGTAACATACTTTACGTGTGTCTCCCATCTAAGGCAACCTTGTAATCACTAATCCAGATACCTGTGCTGTTTAGCTGTAGTTAGTTGCGTGGAACCAATTGTGCACATTGGTGACACATTGGTTACAGTGTACATTATGAAGTCTCGATCGTTTATGAAAATCACAAATGGAGCATTAGGAACAAAAAAAAATTGTCGCAGTTTCACCTGAAAGGCGAAGCATCAATTGCGATAGCAAATTTGTAGAGAGCTATACGGAGTAATGATAGTAGCTTTATCAGCTGTATAAATTTGCACATGCAGCAGCACCGGCAACACGCAGAACTGTTGTCGACGCCGTCGGCGTTTTGCCCGCGTTCGCACAAAATGCGTGCGGCGTTGGTGACTGTTGCCGGAGCCTCTGATATAAATAGGCACCTGGTGCCGCAGCTACACGTCGCCTCCCTTCCCTCCCCCCTACGGCCTTTCGTGCGTCAGAAGAAGGCGCGTTTGCTCTACATATAGGGTGATTGTAAAGGAGGAAAGAGACGCCTACTTCTGCAGCCCTCAAGGGAGCACGGCACAGAACGCGCGTTTGTTCTCCGCCGTTCGTTCACTCCCCGTGAAAGCGCGCGTCCCTCGCGCCCTTTCACTCGCACATACAGCGTTCGGCGGCGCGCGGCGACTATTTCATCTCCATTGACGTCATACGGAACCTCACGGCGACGGCGACGCCGACGGCAGAAATCTGCTTTGGAGTGTCCATATAATTGCTATCGCAATAAAAGCGGGCAAGTTTGCACTCGGTCGTGCAAAGCTTAGGCACAGCGAAAGTGTCAATCCTCAAGTCTTAATGGCTGCCACTGCTAGGTATTAGCTTTGTTGCTGCTAGGTCTTAACTTGGTTTAACTTTACTAGGCATGTAGGAAAGGTATTCTCGAGCGATCATTTTTGGAGTTATTTTCCCTTTTGCGACATTTCGCATGACTAGCGCTGGACTCGTCGGCACCTACGAGCGACAGCATTCCTGGCATGCCACAAACGCAGGCAGGCAGGCAGGAGCCGTGTCTGTGTCGGGCGAAGCGAGCGCGCATCTGCGCCGGCGGTTACTAGGCATCGCGAGGTGACGTAATCGCTACTGCTTCGGCGCATGCGCGGCTAGGCAACGCGGGCGGCGTCGGCAGCAGCTCTGCGCGTTGCCTCGTTGGTGCTGCTACAATTTGTTTCTCTCTCTATGTCGAACTCATTTTCTCTTTCCCTCTCCGTGCTCCCTCAAGGGCTGCAGAAGATAGCGGCAACCTTTCCCCTTTCCCAACGAACCACTTAGTAGTCCCTCTCCCGACCATTGCGCGCGCCGCGCGTGCTCTGCTTCCCTCTCCTAAATGTTCTATGTCAAGGCAACATGTGCACGGTACGGAGAGGAGGCGAGGCACACGCCGCTCCGCGAGGTGATTGCTAGGCAGCGCAGTGACGTCATAGCTCGGCGAGGTATCGCGACAGCAGGTGCCACTTTTTACGGTTAGCTAGAACAATTTCGCTGTTAATATGTAGTTTGTTCGCATACTCAGGGCTTTTCGGCGAGTGCGAATGATCGTGGTTTAGCCGGTCAAGTCTGACGTAGCCTGACCAACTATGCAATTTATCATGTTTTTGGCATAATCTGACCGTGGGTATGAACTTTATCATTTTTTCTCCAGTTTTATTTTTTGTTAAACACACTTCGCAATTCTAAAATACTGAAAATATAGTACAAAATATTTAAATTTACAATTAGTGACTATTCAATTAAAACTGAATCGAATATGGCAATATTTCGTTCTTTATTCGAAGGTATTGAATATTCGCACACGCCTGCGATATCCCGTGGTTATAATGCTCTCAAGCAAACGTCGCACTACTATACAATAAATTAATCTCGAATAAGGAAATCCTTATTTTCTGGAATTTTCGATTTAATAAAGTTATTTTAATTCCGCAACATGTTTCATATAGCGTCATGATTTGAGAGAGTCGAATCAACGAAGTGCACTCAACCCCTAACGCGGCGAACAAGGCACACAATGCTGGTTTCAGTGAACCGTTTTCTGTTCACGAAACTTTCCGTTGCAGTCTGAGCATTTGCAAGCCCAGCGTTCACTGCAGTATACGGCGCGAGCTGCTCTGTCGCAGCACACGGTTGAAACGTGCGCAGTCATCCCAGTTCAGCCTTAGTTCGGAATTGCTTATTCCTTACAAGGCCCACACAGACAAAAAATTAATATTAGTTCGCTATGGAATAAGTAATCCTTCGGAGTGTTCTCAACGTTTTCGGTAAAAACGAGGTGCCCAGTTTAGCAGAATAAATTCCGGGCCCGACCTGCTTCTTAAATCGAGGTTCAACTGCAGTCGTCATAGGTTCCGCAAGGGTTAGTATTGGGCCCAATGCTTTTTTTAAATCGCTATTAAAGACATTACTGCTAATGTTGAATGTGACATTAAGATCTTCGCGGTTGACTGTATTATGTATAAAGGAATTGCGAGTTACGCCGACCACTCATTATTAAACAGAGCACTCGACTTGGTGTCCAATTGGTGCAAAGAAGGGCAAATGTCAATTACACCACTAAATCTGTAATCATGCCCTTTACAACAAAAAGAAGTCCTCGGAATTTTCTTACGCACTCGGTGGCACTTGCCTGAATAAAGTAAATAACCGCAAATACCTAGGTTTGACATTCACTTCTGACCTTTCCTGGACCTTACACATTGATAATATTAGTCGCATCACGCAAACATTTTTTTCTTGGACGATATTTACGCCTAGCACCAAATCATACCAGACTACTAGCGCATACACCGTTTGTCCGCTCCGTCTTAGAATATGCTATAACACTATCTTGTTTCCGCACACATCAACTAACATATAAAAACTAGAAAACTTGCAAAGACAAGCTGTGAGGTTCAACTTGATAAAATACAAGCCCGATGACTCCCCTAGAAACATCTTAGCTGATGCAGGTCTTAAAACAATATACCTGTTAGGGCCAAACAAGCCCGCTTAAAGTTCATCTACCTACTAATGCAAGGCAGTTATAAGATAGACCAAGCTAAGCACATTAATTTGTCTACATCACGTCTATTGCGAAAAAAACACCCATTGACACTAAACCAGTACAGTGTTCACAATGACATGTTCGAGTTTTCACTTTTCCCACGTGCGGTCAAAGAATGGAATCTTGTCAACACGGAGATAGTTTCCTCTCCGTCACTTCCGTCGCTCATCCACCTGCTAGAGACATCTAACACAGAAGACGCCATTTAACACACCGACATATCTTCACTGTAATACTTGTTTTCTCTAGTTGGAATTTCTGTATTTCAAGCGCCAAACCGTGGTCACTTCTGTGCTGTTATCAGTTACTTGTTTAACTTCTCTAATTTTACATGGGTCATTTATTCGCTATTTCATATACATTCTAGTAATACTATATTTGTTACTGAGTGAGGTTGTTATACTAAAAAAAAGTATTGCATTTCACATTGTCATTGGAGATTTTTGCAGTACTTGAAGTAGCTTTTTATTTTCTTGTCTTTTACTGTGCCATATAGCATGAGCTGTTTCTTTCTTTTTGTAAAACTGTCCAATACAATTCCCACCTGCTTTGTTCTCACTGAGACTGGCAGTATCGCAAATAAATAAATGATCATGAGTCAGCAGTCATAGGGCTGACGCCGACGATTCTTGCCGTAAGAGACACTTCACCTAAGAGACACTTCACCTAAGAGACACTTCACCGTAAGAGACACTTCACCTGCCAAGAGTCTCCTCCTCTTGTCTTTTATGTGAGAGAACTTCTTGATGTTCTCTATCGGCGCCTGATGCATGCCTACAGCGTTGACGCCATGCGCTGCGTGGTGTGCTATGTAGAGGAACAGGGGCTGCAATGGAGTGAGAAAAAGGCGCGCTCAGCTGCGTCGAATGATGCAGCTTCCTCGGGAAAGATTTCTAAGCAAGCGTACACGAGAAGGGAGGGGGGGGGGGGAGGGGAGGGAGAAAAAGCAAAGACGTTAACTGTACACTTTGACTAGCCTACATGCTTGAGCAGAGAAATTTAGCCAAGGTTTACAAATGTCGAAGCATGTTGTTGGCAGTTGTATGGAGCAAGTCACACTATCCTTTGTTATCTTAACTGCATAATTAAGAAAAAAAAGAATAATGAACCAACTTTGAAAGTGCTAACTTTAGAGCAGTTTCCAATGAGACAGTTGTAGAGTTGTCAGGAAAACATATAATTCAGCAACTTTTAGCTTCCTACTTGTTACGCCATACATTTTTTTCTACGTCCTATAGAAAGCACCGCAAAATATGAAAAAAAAAAGACAAGTCGCAGTTAGCGCTGACCACGGTAAGAAATTATAAGACATTGTCACGTTGCAGTGACGTTGAAGAACGACGCAGTGTTAAAACGCTGGGTTACAAATTGAACTCTTTACTTGGCGAACTTGTGCCCCGCAAAACAAGTTACATTCAAGTACACGTAGCGGCAAGCAAAGTCGACGATCGTCGAAAAACGTGATCTGCGGGTCAAGCGCGTCGGCTTTTATACATGACTCGTCGAAGGTTCCCGCGCAATCTCTAGTGCCCGCGTGGCTTCCAGAAAGTACACAATTCGCTTCGAATGTACAATCAGATTAAAAAGCTTTGGTGATAACAGAAAACGGATCGAACTATCGATACCATTCGAGAAACTTCTGATAAATGTAGGCGCATGCTGTGCCGATCGATAACGTTTAACATTTGTTAGCCGGTGAAAACGGTCACCCGAGAAATATAACCAAATCCGCCGCGGTGGCTCAGTTAGCTATAGGCGTTGCGTTGCTGAACACGAGGCGGAACACGAGGCTCCAAGCGCCGGCCGCATTTCGATGGAGGCGAAATGCAAAAACGCCCGTGTGCTTGCGTTGTAGTGCAGATTAAAGAACCCCAGGTGGTCAAAATTAATCCGGAGCCCTCCACTACGGCGTGCCTCATAATCAGAACTGGTTTTGACACGTAACACAATCTTCACGGATTACACGCCCTTGACGTATACACTTTGCAGAAATTCGTCGACACATACGCCACGAGAAATCCGCCGTCTCTTGTTTATGTCGGAATCCCAACCGACATCCGACACGTCAGCGGCGACCAGAATGTATCTGCTGACACCCTGAGACGTGTCAACGCCGTGACACCACCTGCACGTCCTGTGCCACTCGATGTGCAGACACTCTCCGCACACCCACTTATTGATCCTGAACTCCTTCAACTGCGCTCATGCAAAACAGCACTGTTGTTGGGCGATATTCTGCTTGATGGTGTCACACTTGTCTGCGACACTTTTACAGGCCCATCGAGACCATTTGTCCCCAGAACGTTACGCAAGCAGCTTTTCGACAAACTGCACCAGCTCGCTGACCCAGGTTTTCGTGCCACGCAACGCCTTATTTCATTGCGCTACGTATGGCCCCGGATGAACACCGATGTACGCGACTTGGTACATTCATGTGCACCCTGCCAACGTGCAAAAGTTCATAGGTATCCTGTTCCCCCAGCACGTCAGTTTCTTCAACATCATCATCCTTTCGACCTTGTTCACAATGACGTTGTTGAGCCACTACCACCGTATCATGGATTTCGCTACCGGCTCACCTCTAGCGGCAGGTTTACCCGTTGGCAAGAAGCAACGCCACTTCAAGACAGCTCCGCTGCAACGGTCGCGGTAGCTTTTTGCACAACACGGGTTGCCCGCTTCGGATGCCCTACCAAAATTTTTACTGACAGAGGACAGCGATTCTAGTCGCCGCTCATTCAAGAGCTCCTGCGCTTGCTTGGCACGAATCGTCTGCGTACGACCGCCTACCATCCCCAAACCAATGGTTTCATGGAATGATTTCATCGACAGATCAAGTCAACCCTGATTGCTCATGGCACACCAACACAATGAGTTCAACGTCTATCACTGGTACTTGTGGGTATCCGGTGCGGCTTAAGTCGGACTTCGGGTGCTCGATCGCGGAGCTCGTCTACAGTACTCCGATCCATCTGCCCAATGATTTCTTTTCACCTAAACTCCCTTCGGCTGCTCTGACTACTCGCAAATATGTGCACGTTCTTCGCGACGTCTTCCGGGTTCTAAAACCCTGTCCGACCCGTTCAGTTCCAGCACGCACACGTAACATTTCAACCGACCTTGCCAACGCAACCCTGGTCTTCGTGCGCTATGGGCACGTTCGGCCTTGCTCTCCACCCACACTACCTCGCACCCTTTCCCGTACTTGAGACGCGGGTCCACATACACAGTGGAAATTCATGGCAAAACTGAAACCATCGCGCTTGATTGGCTGAAGCCAGACTACTATGAGGTGACTCCCACAGTCCCATCCCTCAATTCAGCCACGGGCGTCTCCTTTACTGTCGGTGTTTGCGCTACTTGAGGTGGCTGAGTTTCATTGAGGTGCTGATATCGGTAGCAGATCACGCTGCTCTCTAGAGGGGGAGCTATGCAGCGCCAGCGACATCGACGCGGTCGTTCTAGGAAAGAAGAAGAGGTCAGGTGATGCCAGGAGCGGGGTGGGAGCATGGTTGGCGCTGGGGATCCAAGGAAGAAAAAAGATTAGTTGAAATGGAGGTCCGGTGCTGGAACGTCTCGTTTGTCTCTCTCTCTCATGTGCTCCACAAAAGCGTGGCGGACTTTATCGTACGTCTCAAGAAATTGGCAGCAACGTGCGCGTTCGCCGTGCTTCTAGAGGAAGCTCTTGGGGACCGACTAATCGCCGGCCTTCAAACAGATGCTATACGCTGCCCACAGTTTGCCGTGCTAGACGTAGAACTGACCTGGGAACGTACCTGCACCATCGCTGTGGCTATGGAAGCCGCGACGAAAGACACTAACAAATGGTCTCGTCGAGAAGCGAAGTTCTCGCTGTGGGCATCTTCGCTATTCACTGGGAAAGACAGGCAACAGGACGGCGTCCACAAGCAAGCGCTGGCAAGAACGCCAGGAGCAGCTCATTCGCGAAGGCTGAAAGAACAGCGTCGCGTGGGACTAAAGCTTCGTGTCATCGTTGTGCGGGACACCATGCGCCAGTCAGTAGCCCATTCAGTATTGTTGCAAAAAAGGGCACTTAGCTAAAGAAGTTAAGCAGCTGGACATGCTGTCGCGGGAAATGAGTTACTCACGCTGTGTCACATCGACAAAAGTTCGGGCACGCCTGCTATTACAGTTACGTTAGAACTAAATGGAAAGGAAGTGACCATGGAGACAGATACGGGTGCGGCTGTGTCGGATATGTCCGAATCTGAGTGCGTGAAATTTTTTTCCCTCAGCTAGCTTCAGAAAAGCTGATGTCAACTTAGTATTTACAATGGCACACCTGTCGAGATCAAAGGCGTCATAGATCGTCATGCTTGATAATATGATCAATGGTATTCACTGCCGCTGGGCGTAGCAAAGGATGCCGAAGGAGCTAGGATGCCAACATTGCTTGGTCGAAACTGGCTGAGCAAAATTTAAATTAAGTGGCCTGAAGTCATGCGCATGAAGACTGACTAAGGCAGTTCCGCTAACTGAAAGTATAAAGAAGCGTTTGAACCTGGTTATAGCGCTATCAAAGGCTTTAAAGCCAACATTAAGCTCAAAGAAGGAGTGACGCCAGTATTTTGTAAGGCGCGGCCAGTGCCATATGCTCTTCGTGAGCAGGTTGAGGAGGAATTGGGGAACATGGAAAAGGCAGGAGTCGCGTACACAGTAAGTACGGTGCCAGGGCGATGCATCTTGTTAGCGTGCCTAAGAAAGATAAAGGGCTACGTCTGTGTGGTGACTCTCGTGTCACTGTCAATTCGTAAATAGAAGTTGACCACTACTCTCAGTCCTTACCAGAGGATATTTTCATGACATTGCAAGGCGAAACCGTCCTCTAGGTCATTGACCTATCCGAGGCCTATCTACAGCTTGAATTAGATTGAGCTAACGCAAGAATTGCTGACGGTGTATACGCACCCGGGCCTTTTCATGTTCAAGCGCGTGCCGTATTAACGTGAAAGCGTTAAGGGCTCCATGTCGCAAAAAATCCAGTGTCGGCGCCGACCGTCATTTGGCGCAAAATCATTCCGAACCACAACCACGCCGGCCCTCCGCTGACATCAAATACTTCTTTTACCACTACAGTGCTCCCACTTTGTCTTACGTTCTTTATGAAGCTATTCCTCAACATTTTGAGAATGACCGCCCACAAACAAATGTCGTAAAACAAAACACCGATAGCGCATGACTTTTGTGTTAAATCTTCTCAGGCTGAAATATTAAAAGTGCGAAACAATAATAGAAGATCGGCACACGCAAGAGGCCGCGTTTCTACGAGAAGGCGCCTTCGTGCATAGCGTCGGGCAGCGGTAAACATGCAGTTGCCGGGAAGTGTGCGAAACAGTCAAGGATGTTTAAATGCTATCGCGTTCCACTCTTAAAGGGGCCCCTAAACCACACAGAGGTCGAAATTTAGTTGTGGTGTTGCAGTTGCGCACGAGTCTACAACGAACACGTAGCCGCGAGAATTTTTCGAAATGGTGACGTAATAGCGGAGTTACACGCGCTTGATGATCGAAAAACGGCCCTCGCTCGTTTCGCTCTTTCCTTCGCTACGGCTGGTCTCTCCTCCTCGCCGATTGCTACTACAAATGTCACGTGACATACGTCATCGCCAACGCGCTTCTCAAAACACTACCTACTTCCGGTTAAGGCATGTCCACGCTAGGCTAAACTCCCTATATAAGAAAAGTACCGCCATCCTTTGACAAATGCCGCTTCGCTCTCTCCTGTGTTATCCTGTATTTCCGATTGGACGATGATAGCGCGCGCTTTTCACTTCTTTATATTTTCTTTTTTTCCGCCTCATGTTGAAAGTCCTCTGCGCAGCCGCAGTCGCCGGCGGCGGCGGCGGCGCGCGCCCGGCCTGAAAGCTTCAACGTGGACTTTCTAGGTGCGCCACCGTCGACTTGGCTTTCGCAAGCAAAAAGTAAAGAAAAAGCAAGCGCTTTAGGAGAGGAGGCGGCGGAGGAAAGAGTAGATGACGGTACTTTTCTTATATAGGGATTTTACGCTAGCCATGCTAGTGGCACATATGCGGACGACGATACAGCGTCCAGTCTCCAGCCTCCAGTCCAGACAACAGTTCGGCCGGCGCCCCGCCCGCTGCACGATCAACGGGCCAATCGACGACCGCGAAGCTGCGCGCCTCTGCCACCGGCAACGAAAACATCGGCTGCAGCTGCGTGCATGGCTACCGACGGGAGACGACCGGCTCGGCTGTGCTCGCTTCGTAGCCGACGGCGCCGCTAACATCAGCGTATTTTTCTTATTTCTGTGCAATTATTACGAAGAGCGATAACAACGATAATAAAATATTGCGGCTTGTGAGCGTCGGTAATTCATTTCGTAGCGCCGTCCGCTTTAGCTTTGAGGGGAACCAGAAAAGGCCTACCGACGATATCGGCGCCGTCGAGCGATCAGCGGCGGTGAGGCTGCCGCACAAATCAGTCCCGGTCTCATCCTCTCTACGTACGGCAAGGAAATCTCGTCGCTCGCGAGCAAAACCGCTGTCGAACGGCGGCCCGCGAATGGCAAACGGCGTGCGGCGAGTTAGCGTGCCGGTAACGTGGACGTGAACTCGGCGCTTCTCGGCTACCCGCTGTTGCTGCGGTGCCGGCGCGTGTTATGCGAAGCGTGCCGCTTAGACCCTGTGTTGCGCGCACGTCTGGAAAGGCCAACACTGTCGCACTCTGTTCGCGCAGCTAATGAGACCGCTGAGCATGACTGTGTTGGAACACGAGCGATTTGGCACTTGCGTTGCGGGCTGTAATTACCTATGCGCAAGCGCGCACAAGCCAGAAACACGGCGAGGACGAGCAGGGAGCGCGCGTACCTGCTAACAGACAAACCGGAAGTCGTAGGTTCTTGTTCGACCAATGGACATCGTTTCCGCCGTTGACATCACCAGATTCCCCCTGCTGACATGATGACGACCGCTGGGGTTACCGGAAAAGCGAGGGGAGGAGGACGGCATTGTTTTTTTTTGGTTTTGTGGCGCGCCCGCGGCGCGTAGCGCTGCAGCGTTTGGCATCGTTGATCGTGACGGCATTCTGAACTCGATGCGCCTGTTTACTTGCAATGTTCAAAAAATATCTGAGGTGGTTTAGGGGCCCTTTTAAAGGCGAAGCTTTAGCGACCTCCAATTTTTTTCAAGCAGCAGTGGATCAGATCCGGGGCGGCTTTCCGGGAACCGCCTGCTACTTGGACGATGTCGTCATATCTGGCGATACCTACGAGCAGTGCCGCCAGAGAGTGGAACAAGTGCTCATACGCCTAGGTAAGCACGATATAAAGGTCAACGCCGGAAAGTGAAAGCTCTTTCAGGAGAAAGTAACTTATCCGGTCACCAAATTGAGAGAAACAGTCTGCATACTAGGTACTACCGTGGATAAGGTACTGGCCAAAGAACGCTACCAAGTCAGTCAATGTGACACGATTGAAAATCTTTTTGGGCTTGGTAAATGTTTATTCCAAGTTCCTGCCAAATTTGGCAATGGTGTGGGTCAAATGACACTGGTCACGTCAATGTGACGATGAATTTAATAAATGCAAGGCGCTGGTGACCGATTAAAGGGTTCTTGAGCTGTACGATGTTCACAACTTTAGACATTTAAATCACATGTAATTCGTCGTAGTATGTCGTATGACCAGTACAGCTGCACGTGGAAAATGGCGTCGAGAGGCGAATAGCATTTGCCTCAATGTCTCGCACCGTGCCTGAGCGCAACTGCGAGCACATTGAAAAAGAATCGCTGATTATTGTCTTTAGGGTAAAAAAAAGAGAGAAAGAATGGGGGGATGGAGCAGGGGGATAAAAAGAAAAAGAGTGAAAGGCAGACAAAGAGAGACGAACACAAGCAAATCGCGTATACTATAGAGTCGCAGGGGGCGGCGTTCTCAAAGTCTACTTTGAAGGCCCGTAGACCGCAGGAACCTTAGTACCGCGAGTAAGGCCTTCAACGCGGATGTTCTGTGGGAGCACTGGCCTCAAGCTTTTAGTTCTGATAGTGGTTGATTGTCCAATTGGTCCAGCACTCGGCACTAAGAAAATCCATAAATACCTGCATGGAAAAACCTTTAAGGTAGTAACAGACCACCAGCCCCTGACAGTGCTGTTCGACCCAAAGAGGCAGGGAAGCGCTGTTGCTGCCGCTAGAGTGCCTAGATGGTTGACCTTCTTGGCTAACTGTCGACATATAGTCGTGCATAAGCCGCGGGCAGCGATTGCTCATACCGACGCGTTGTCCCGTCTGTCGTTATCTGACATGGATGAGCTGGCTGAAAATGCTTTTTAATTTTCTACTCACACTGATCTGCCACTCACAAACGAAGATATTGAACGTGCAGCAGACCGTGGCAGGCTTCCAACGAGCGTTCGAAACATGATCTGGTACGGTTGGCCAGAAAGTGTCTCAAATGAGCTGCAGCCATTTTGGGTTCGTTGGTTGGAACTTGCAGTTGATAATGGATGCATTGTTTGAATCAGCAGGGTTGGAGTACCTGAAAGTTTGCACACAGAGGTTCTAGCTCTTTTGCAATCGGTCAATCTGTACATCTTCTGGGAACGACGGCATGATAGCGGCATCAGAGCCAACTGTGGGCGAATGAGACGAGGGATGCGCGAGCTGTGGCTGGGCGCCCTTGAGCGTGGCCGGCCGAGACTGGAGCCTGCTGGCGTGGACTGCGGGGTCGAGCCGTTTCCCACATTGGCGCCCGTAACGCGGGGCACCGGCTGCGTTCCGGGATGGACCATGGTCGAGGGGAAGGCTGACGGCGCCCGTTCCACAGCCAGTAGCGGCTCCTATCCCGGCCTGGTGCATGACCATTTCCGCGGTGCGAGCTGCAACTCTGATCTTCGGTAACGAGCGCTTCCACCGGCTCCTCCTCCGCCGCCGTCATCGAGCCTGGCGTGGGACCTGTGGTGACGTGATCTCCTGCGTGCTGCTGCAGCTTCCGGCGCCGCGATTCGAGAACGGCACCGCCGGCGCAGGTGACGTCATGAGCGTGATGGCGCCGACACCACCTCAAGAGCGGCTCCGTCCTTCGGCACTGCAGTGCGTGGTTCTATACAGACGGCTTGAGAGGACGTGGTGTCCAGTGTTCCGGTGAGATTTCGGGAGCTCGAGGCCATTTGCCAATGGTAGCGGCGGCAGGCACCGTTAGAGCGACGACCGGGATCGTCTGCGATCTTCCCCTCCTGTGACCTGCGTGCTGCAGTGCGGTGGTGGCAAGGCATTGTGGTGGCAAGGCATTGAGTGGGCGGCGGCTCCTTCCAGCGACCTGCTGCATGCACTCGTCAGAACGAGGTCGGAGAGAAAAACCAGACCAGGTTTGCGTCAGGGGATGGTTTAGGACATTTAGATTCCTGCAAGACATCAACTCCGAGGCTGCACTACCTGGTCTGTCCAATATTCGCGAGGAGTCCGTCCTGGAAGCCAGCTAGGTTTAGGGCCTGCGGGTTCCTGGAAGACCTTGGTGACTCGCACTTTGCCGGCTCCACCGATCCTCGTTTGGTGCATTAGCAGTCTACAAGGTTCTCCCGCCGGTAGGAGTGTCCTGCCATCGCTGCCAGCCACCGTGGGCCAGTGCCGTCAACGCCTTCGCAGAGGGAGCGATAGTGCGGGAACGCCGACATGATTAGCGGCATCAGAGCCAACTGTAGACGAAGAAGACAGGGACGCGCGAGCAGTGGTGCGAGGGACGCGCGATCTGCGGCTGGACGCCCTTGGGCTTAGCCGGCCGAGACTGGAGCCTGCTGGCGTGGACTGCGGGGTCGAGCCGTTTCCCACAATATTTACTTCTTTCCACGCAGCCAGCACCTTTGTGTCAGTGGCGAGTGAGCGATTTCCCATGGGAAAGAGTGCATATAGATTTTGCAACTAAAGTAGGGAATATCTTCTTGATCGCTGTGGATGTATATTCGAAGTGGCTTGAAGTGAAAGTTAGGCATTCAACGACAGCTACGAAAACGGTGGGAACTGTACGTTCTCTGTTTGTGTCGCATGGGCTTGCGGCTGAGGCTGTTACCAATAATGGCCCTCAGTTCGTTGCTGCACAATTTGAACTCTTCTTGAAAGGGAACGGTGTGAAACAGACGCTCACGCCACCGGGCCCTAGGTAAGCACAGGTGCGGCCGAACGAGCGGGGACAAACTACAAAGAAAGCACCTATTCACCAGCTACTAGAAAACGAAGTGAAAGGAAAAAGGCGATCACAGCAGCACAGAATCGACAAAATTTTGCTTTCTTACCGCACAACGTCCCATACTTGCACGGGTAAAACGCTTCCCTCGACTATTTCTGTGACGCAAACTGAGGACTCGGCTAACATTGCTTCAGCCAAATGTTAGGAGTCAACTGCTGGACAAAGCGAAGAAAGTTAAACAAAGGAGACTGTTTGGGCATGTTGGTAAGACATGAAAGAACTTGATGCGCACAAGGCGAGGACAGAGAAGAGGCTAAGACATACGAGCGCAGACTTACAACAGTGTTTTATTTGAAGCAAGCAAACACATACGTATATAGCAAGAACTAGCAAATATGTAGCACATATATAGCAAGAAATATTGACACTGTATACATCTTTATCTTTCACCGGTGGCCACTTTCCACCGGCTAACAAATGTTAAACGTTATCGCTCGGCGCAGGACGCGCCTGTATCGGAAGTTTCTAGAACGTTATCGATGCTTCTTTCCGTTGCCTGTTTTCATCGACGCTTATGTTATCTGATTCTATGACCGACGCCAATTGTCTAGAACTTTCTGGAAGACACTGCGGGTACCAGGGATTAATCTGGAACATTCGATGACTCATGTATAAAAGCCGGCGCGTTTCACCGCAGATCAGATTTCGACGATCGCCGACTCTGTTCGCCGCTATCGTTAGTGCTTTGAGTGCAACTTGCTTTTGTGGGCACAGGTTCGCCCAATAAAAAGTCCGTTTCGTCATTCACAGTTTTGCGACTGTTTTCTTCACCGTCACTACTACGTGACATCTGGTGGAGGTGCTCTTGTGTCCATGCAGCGGACGCCCCCGAAAAGCCGTGATCCAAGCCCGAACCCCGAAGAGAGTACCAACGTTGTCCCGGAGCATCGAGATAGCCTCAGGCTACAAAACGAACCCCCGGAGTACGGACTTCTTCCCGAGAACACCAAGAGGACAAAAGTCACGACCTCGGTAGCAGCTACCATGACAGCCCCTGCGCCAATATCTGCAATCGTGATGCAACAACCCAGGGAGCCGTCGACTTTCCGCGGTTCGCCATGTGAAGACCCCGAAAGCTGGCTGGAGGCCACGGTGTAAGATATACAGGGTGTTTCAGCAAACACTTTCAAAAATTCTTAAAGATTGCCTGTGGAAGATAGCACAATTCTAGTTCATGAGCTGGTCTACTCGAAGAGGCGGACATTACTTGCACAAAAAATTGAAATGCATAATCGACTAATTAACAAAAATTTACTAATTAAGTTTTGAACTAATTACCTGATGGCCCATATTGCAATTTAGAAATTGTAGCCGTGGAGTTCGCAAGGCGGATCCACTTGGAACGAATTCTCGGGAATCGTCGCGGACCAGTTCCGAGATATTGATTCCCCAAATTTGCGGAGAAATGCATTGGCGTTCCAGTTAAGTTCTTAACAAAACGTCGCTTTTTGCATTGAAGCACAAGATTAACTGGAACGCCAATGCATTTCTCCGCAAAGTTCGGGAATTAATATGTCGAAACTGGTGTCATCTCGAGAATTCGTTCCAAGTGAAACCGCCTTGCGAACTCCACGGCTACAATTTGTAAATTGCAATATGGGCCATCAGGTAATTAGTTCAAAACTTAATTAGTGAATTTCTGTTAATTAGTCGATCATGCATTTCAATTTCCGCCTCTTCGAGTAGACCAGCTCAAGAACTAGAATTGTGCTATCTGCCGCGGGCAACCTTTAAGAATTTTTGAAAGTGTTCGCTGAAACACCCTGTATACTCTTTAGGCGGGGGACACTTCTCGGCTTGCTTGCTAGACGCGATCGACCAGATAAAGTAGCAAGGGCGCGCGCATAGAGAAAGAAATTCAACAAGAGGGGACACTCACAAAAACTGGCAACAGGAAACACGTCACCATACGTCACGCTATGCTTTTGACACCGAACGTTAGCTGCCGCGAGCATCGAAAAAAAAAAAAAAAGAAAGTGAACTTAAGTTAACAGGCATTGATTTATTTTTTTAATTCTTTGCCGCGAAAACTAAAACGTTTTGCGTATAAATGAACTTAAGCTTTGCGACTTATTTTCATTGCCTTACCTAGCCACAGGTCAATGACGCGCCAGATACATGCGTCATCCGCCAGACACTCCCCCGAAGCCAGCGAGGATGGCTGCGCGCGCGTTTGAGCGCTAGTGCGCGGCGACCCGTCTATCTCCTTCTTTTTTTCTTTTTTAAATGTAACCTAGTTTATTGGGCTCTCGGCGTATTCTTGCGTTCCTTCTGCACTGGGACAAGACACCACTGCACTACTGGACTACAGGCAAGGTGAGAAATCTTGTTTCACAGTCTACGACGCAATTAGGCTTACGGCATGGGACCGAGACTTAAGACGTAGTTAGCGAAAAACACTCGGCCATCCTGGCGCAGTTAATTTGAGTTAATGAATCGTGCTGAGACATGTTTCCGACGCTTCCTATGGGACTATTGTAACTTATTTCGGTTTTTGAGCCACACTGGCCGCACAGGGCGCCGTGTCGCAGTTAGCGAGAACTCAGCCGTGGTGTGTAGTCTAGTGCATCTTGCTAGGAGAAGTTTGTGCCGCTTTCTCTGACGCCAGACATTACTGAAAAGTAATTTCGTTACTTTCTGGGGTACTTTACCTCTCGCTTGAAGATGCATGGCGCCAGAACCTGGTTCGAGAATAGAGAGCATGCACTAACAACCTGGGACCTCTTCCGAGCCGCATTCCTGGACACCTTCACTAGCGTCGTCCGTAAAGAAAGAGCTAGCTGCAGCCTTCCTGGAAAACCGTGTACAGCTCCCGAATGAGAGCATCGGTATGTACACTGAAGAAATGGCTCGATTATTCCGGCACGCCGACCCCGCTATGCCAGAAGACAAGAAAGTTCGCATGCTTATGCGGGGAGTTATGCAGGAGCTATTCGCCGGACTTGTGCGGAATCCACCAACGACAGTCCAAGACTTTCTCTCGGAAGCTACGACGATCGAGAAAGCACTAAACATGCGCAACCGGCAATACAATCGCCGTTCGACGGCACAGTACAATCGCCGTTCGACGCCACAGTACGCCGAAGTACAAGGACTCTCCCACGATCTACGAGACACCATCAGGGCAATAGTACGCGAAGAGCTGCAGAAGTTGCTGCCGTCGTCGCAGCCTCAAGTTGCTTCCATCGCCGATATCGTGCGGGAGGAAATACATCAATCGCTAGGACTTCCCGAATCACCGCAACCCCAGCCGGAAGCGATGACCTACGCCGCCGTACCCCGTCGTCAAGGCCCCCCTCCGCGCTCGCGCCAGGGCCCCGTAACGCCGCAGTTCCGTCGTCCACCGCCACCGCCTCCAGCACGCCCGCCCGTCGCCCAGCGCAGCTACCAAAGGAAGACAGACATTTGGCGCGCCCCCGACCACCGCCCGCTCCGCTATCACTGCGGGGAAGCCGGCCATGTCTACCGCCGATGCCCATACCGCGAGATGGGCCTACGAGGGTTCTTCGTCAACGCGCCGCGTCCACAGCTTGGCGAGCGACCACGTGACATCGCCGACTACCTCGCCGGAGCCCAGTGGCAACCACGACGACCCTCACGCTCGCCGTCACCGGGCCGCTACATCTCGCCGCATCGCCGTCAGTACACCGGTCCCACCCGGGGCCGATCTCCGAGCCCTTACCCGGGAAACTAAAGGCAGCAACCGATGGAGGTGCGGTTGCTGTACGACGCAATGCCGAAGATCCTCCGCCGCCGACGACGACGACGATTCGCCAATCATCATGACGGGATATCAGCATGCCGCCTAGCAACAGCCTTGACAGCACTTCGCCGCAGAAAGAAGACGTTCCGACGCGACGTAGCAGCAGCAGAGCAAGCCGACGCAGCCGTGATCCGACACCACGAATTAACCGCAACGCCAGACGCCGGTCTACCGATCTAGACGTGCTCATCGATGGTCATAACGTCACCGCTCTCGTCGACACTGGCGCCGACTATTCCGTCTTCAGTGGCGCGTTCGCCGGAAATTTGAAGAAGGTGAAAACAGCCTGGCAAGGACCCGATATCCGGACAGCGGGAGGCCACCCAATAACGCCGACTGGAATCTGCACAGCGCGAGTCACGGTAAACAACCGCACTTACCCGGCGAACTTCGTAATCCTGCAGCACTGCTCCAGGGTTGTCATCCTAGGCATGGGCTTTCTAAATCAACACGGTGCAGTCATCGACTTAAGGTCCAAGTCGATAACGCTTTCAACACACAACGCGATACCACCGGATACAAGCATAAGTTACCATGCCTTGAATGTGCTTGAAGAACAAGTCACCGTTCCGCCTCGCTCCAGCGTAATGATTTCCGTTGGTACCGAAGTGCTTGCAGACATGGAGGGCGTCATCGAAGGCAATCATCACTTACTGTTCGACCGTGAAATTTGCGTCGCTAGAGCCATAGCTGAGCTACGTGCAGGGAAAGTAAGGGTGATGCTCACGAACTTCAGCCCCGAATTAACACATTAACAAGCACATTAACAAGCACATCATCTAGGCTACATCAAAGTTTCGCCCCTACCTCTATGGCAGGCCCTTTAAAGTTGTGAGCGACCACCACGCCTTGTGTTGGCTAGCTAACTTGAAGGATCCTTCAGGTCGGCTCGCACGATGGAGTCTGAGACTTCAAGCATTCGACATCACCGTCGTTTACAGGTCCGGGCGAAATCACTCTGACGCCGACTGCTTGTCTCTCGCCCCCGTCGAACCGCCGCCACGCGATGACCAGGATGACGACACTTTCTTGGGACCAATCAGTGCCGACGAATTCGCCGAACAACAGCGAGCCGACCCGGAACTAAGGAGCCTTGTAGACTACCTGGAAGGCAAGACCGTCAGTTTGCCGAAGGTGTTCAGGCGAGGATTGGCGTCGTTTTTCTTGCAAAACGACATTCTCCTAAAGAAGTACTTCTCGCCTCTCCGAGCCAACTACCTCCTCGTGGTACCCTCAGCATTGCGTCCAGAGGTTCTGCCAGCCCTCCATGACGACCCAACGGCTGGACACCTTGGTTTTTCCCGCACGCTCGCGAGGATACAAGAAAAATACTACTGGCCTCGCCTCTCTGCCGACGTCGCCCATTACGTAAGGACATGCCGAGACTGTCAGCGACGCAAAACACCGCCGACAAGGCCAGCCGGACTTCTACAGCCGATCGAGCCACCTCGCCGACCGTTCCAGCAGATCGGGATGGACTTACTGGGGCCTTTTCCGACGTCGACGTCCGGGAATAAATGGATCGTCGTAGCTACGGACTACCTCACCCGCTACGCCGAAACAAAAGCCTTGCCCAAAGGCAGTTCTGCCGAGGTAGCCCGATTCTTCATTGAGAACATCATCCTGCGTCACCGTGCCCCAGAAGTCCTCATCACCGACAGAGGTGCGGCCTTCACGGCTGAACTAACTCAAGCCATCCTGCGCTACAGCCAGACAAGCCATCGCCGGACCACCGCCTACCACCCGCAGACGAATAGCCTCACCGAGCGCCTAAATAAGACCATCGCCGACACGTTGGCTATGTACGTCGACGTCGAACACAAGACGTGGGATGCCATCCTTCCGTACGTGACCTTCGCATACAACACGGCCATACAAGAAACGACGCACATGGCGCCCTTCAACCTGGTCTACGGAAGGAAACCGGCAACGACGCTTGACGCTATGCTACCGGATGTCTCCGACGAAGAAAATCTCGACGTTGCTACCTATTTGCAGCGTGCCGAAGAAGGTCGACAGCTCGCCCGCCTGCGCATCAAGAACCAGCAGAGAACCGACAGCCGACACTACAATCTTCGACGACGCTACGTCGAGTACCAGCCCGGAGACCGTGTTTGGGTCTGGACTCCGATACGCCGACGAGGACTTAGCGAGAAACTGTTACGTCGCTATTTCGGACCATATAAGATCATCCGACCTATTGGCGCTGTTGTGCCATAGCACCTGCCATCATCGCCACCCGTCCCTCTGGGTCCTGCCGACTAGTCGCCAACGGGACGCGGCGACACAATGCTACGCGGGTGCCTCAGCAACCGCCCCGTCTGGATCCTGTCAACGAGTTGCCAAGGGGGACGCGACGACACAATGCGACGCGAGTGACGTCAGCAACCGTCCCGTCTTCCTCCTGTCGACGAGGAGCCGCCGCCAAGGGGATTTAAGGAAGAACCGGCCCATTGTTAAGCCAGAGAGTCGCCACCGGCCGCCCCGTCGATCTGGTGCGCTTTTAGTTTAAAGTAGGGTAAATTTAATGGGCAAGCAACACGAGGAACGAGATCGCGATGGAGGAATTCCAAGTTCAGGACCTCATTCAAATTTGCGAGGAGTTGGGCATTTCCGCCGGCTCCGAAAAGGCAAGGAAAGCGATTCTCGACGTGATGCGAGCGGAGGACGTGACGACCGAGGAAACCGAAGGGGCTTGGGAGATGATTATTGAACGAAAGCTGGAGACAAAACGCGAGAGACGTGAGAGGCGCGAGCTAGAAGCGAGAGCACGTAAGCCCCGAGGAAAAGGCAAGGCGAGAGAGCCGTCGACAGAATCAAACATGGATATGGCGCACAGCACGATATCATCTCCACACCTTCAGGGCGGGCAAGAATATGGTTAAATTTCTTGCTGATTTTGAAAAAGTGTGCGAAGGAAAAAGGTGTCAACCGGGACCTCTGGTCCTGAGCGGTTGATCCTGTTGCTCCCTTGTAGTCTCGCGTGCGTTTTGGAAAGCCTGCTTGATGAGGAGAAGCGGGACTACGATGAAGCTAAGAAGGCTTTGTTGAGTCATTTTGATGCTATAAGTCAGGCCGACTGCCAGAACCAATTTGATAGCCACAATGCCGAGCCTGTCGAGGAGAGACTGCGTATTGAGATGGCTACTAGCTCAGTACGCGAGGGAAATGCTATGGTGCCATTGGTGCACACGCTTATAGACGAGCGCGAGCACATTGTTGTGTCGCCGTCTAAAGAAGCCGCTTTGGAAATTGTGGCCGACGACGAAGGTCAGAGAGAAATTATGGGCCCTTTTGATGGCAGCGACACACTCAGGCTAGTCAACGATAGACCGCAGGGCAAGCCGGCTAGCTCAGATGGCGTCGGATGCATTTATGTTCTGTTAGAGGTACAGACATCTAGCGACGACCACGAGGCTAGCTTGGTTCTGCCGACCGGATCAATATCGTTGCGACGAGAAGGCAGCGTACCTGCGAGTACGAGTGCAGAGACCGCAAGCTTTGTGAGCCGCGCCGAGGGCGAACGACGAAGGCGCAAGCCGAGAAAGTCTGACTCGGGCGGCGGTACGAGCCGTGTGAAGCGCGCCAACAGCCTAGCCGTTAGGAAAAAGCGGAGTAGGGTGAACCCGAAGCTTAGGCGGCTGCTGAAATCTGGAATATGCGTGACGCGCGTCTGTAAAGGCAGGATTTCTCGGAAATTCAGACGCCGCAAATGGCGCCGGTTCACAGCGATGTCAAGGAATTGTAAGCAGAGGAACGTATCGAAGCATTGGGTATGCCTAATAGTCTGCTTCAATTGCCGCTCCCTTCCTGGCGGAAAGACAGGCGACTGCCCAGCGGTCAAAGGGACAGCGTGCACGCGGGTCCGTGAATGCGTCGCTCTCGCCGTATTTGGTGGCCGCGGGTCGAAAGTCGCAGGTGCTTCGGGCAAATCAGCTTTGTTCTGGTGTCGCGAGTGGACAACGCGTACACCCGAGAATGGGCGACCCGCTCGAGCGCGTCTGAAAGGGTGTGTTTGTGAACACCACGCGATTAAAGCCAAGGTATTTTGAAGGCACATTTTATTTGTCTTTTGGGTAATCATTTTGTTTTCTGTGTTTTCTTGGGATAAAGTTGAGCCGCGTGTTGAGCGTAGGAAAGGGTGGATATGCCAAGAGCGCATTTTTTTAATGCTTTGGTCCTTTCTTTTCGCGAGACACCGACATCTTTTAGTTGGTTGATCATTTTGCACTGATTACCTGATTGCTGGACGCTTGAGTAGCGAAAGCGTCAGTGTTTTCAAGTTTTGTTGTTTTTACATTTTACCTAGGCTAGACAAAGCCTAAATGCTTAATTTAGATTATGATTTGTTTTTGTATTGTACGCGTTAGTTGTGTCAGTGTATAATTTTGATTCACCTTTGCTTTCGTGTCAGTAGTGTGAGTTTTAGTATTTTTTTGTTGTTGTTGTTAGGACCGCTTCTGTGCTTTATAAATGTAGTGCTCGTTTTGCCGAGCGCATTTTGACAGCACTAATTGGAGGGCTATTTCTTTATGGGGTGACAGTTGTCGGATTTCATTAAGCACTTTTGCGAAGTGGCGCCCAAGCGCAAAGATTAGCGGCGCTCAGCCTTTGCGTCACGGCTTTCGGGGGCAAAATTAAGTCATCTTCGGCAACCTTGATATTTGCCAACCTGCTTGCATTACAGTCAAGAATCGCTTACAAAGCAATTCTGATTTGATTATAACCCTCACGCATTGACAATTAAAGAGAGAGAGAGAAAAAAGGGGGTCCGTATTTCGAATTTCACTCTCCGATACGTGTCTCGTGTTGTTCGGGATTTTTGTTGTTGTTGTTGTTTTGTTTAGCGTAGCCAGATCTCGGAAAATGCTTTGTTCGATGATTTTGGTCTGGCGGTTTGAAGAGCATTCGGAGGGTGCTTGCTTTGGCCGGAGTGGTTTGGAGTTGTTGATTCTTGGTCGGGGGGGGGGGGGGGGGGTTCCAGTGGACATTATCAGGACCTAGCAGCAGAAAAGACCACCGGCGGGAAAAGCGGCAGAGCCGATACCTCCAGACCATGCTAGGCGGCGCTCAACCGGCGCATCCAATCTTCCGAGCTGCGTCGGACAGCTCGACCTCTGGATGCATTGTCTGGCGGCGGGGGTGCTGTTGTGCGATAGCACCTGCCATCATCGCCACCCTTCCCTCTGGGTCCTGCCGACTAGTCGCCAACGGGACGCGGTGACACAATGCGACGCGCGTGCCTCAGCAACCGCCCCGTCTGGATCCTGTCAACGAGTCGCCAAGGGGACGCGACGACACAATACGGCGCAGGGGGACCTCGGCAACTGCCCCGTCTGTGTCCTGCCGACGTGCAAGCAGCCCCGGCCATCATCGCCACCCGTCCCTCGGGGTCCTGTCGACGAGTCGCCAGGGGGACGCGACGACACAATGCGACGCGAGTGACGTCAGAAACCGTCCCATCTTCCTCCTGTCGACGAGGAGCCGCCGCCAAGGGGATTTAAGGAAGAACCGGCCCATTGTTAAGCCAGAGAGTCGCCACCGGCCGTCCCGTCGGTCTGGTGCGCTCTTACCAGCTCTTACTGCTTTGCCTAGCTATCCCCAGCTAATGGCAGCTATTACCAGCTATTACCTGCTATTCCTGCTATATCTGTACATATTTGTACATATTGTATAAAGCTTTCGTCTCATCTTCGCCTGCTTCAAGACTCAGTCTCTCGTCCCCGGACCCCGAACCACAATAGCGCACTGGACTATGAGGTCGTGCCAGACGGCATTTCGCAATCACAGCGTCGCCGCGCACGACCTGAAGTCATCCACGTGGTGCGTCTTAAGCCTTTCTACGCGCGCTGACGAACTTAGGTACTTTGATACTTTGTTATTTTTTCCCTTATTACGCGTAATTTGTTTTTGCTTTCACATTTGTTTGTAGCATCGGGACGATGCTTTTTAAGGGGAGGGTATTGACACGTATACATGTTTATCTTTCACCGGTGGCCGCTTTCCACCGGCTAACAAATGTTAAACGTTATCGCTCGGCGCAGAACGCGCCTGTATCGGAAGTTTCTAGAACGTTATCGATGCTTCTTTCCGTTGCCTGTTTTCACCGACGCTTATGTTATCTGATTGGATGACCGACGCGAATTGTCTAGAACTTTCTGGAAGACCCGCGGGCCACAGGGTTAATCTGGAATCTTCGATGACTCAGGTATAAAAGCCGACGCGTTTCGCCGCTGATCAGATTTCGACGATCGCCGACTCTGTTCGCCGCTATCGTTGTGCTTTGAGTGCAACTTGCTTTTGTGGGCACAGGGCCGGTATTTTGTAGCGATGCCTTTAAAGTAATAATGCCTTTTCGCGCTTATCGCGCATTGTCAGTAGTCAGAGCGACGGTCCGCTCCCGATATCAACGTTGATAACGCGAGCGGACCGTCGCTCTGACCACTGACAAAGCGCGATAAGCGCGAAACGGCATTATTACTTTAAAGGCATCGCTACAAAATACCGGCCCAGGTTCGCCCGATAAAAAGCCCGTTTCGTCATTTTCAGTTTTGCGACTGTTTTCTTCACCGTCACGTAGTAGTGACGGTGAAGAAAACAGTCGCAAAACTGAAAATGACGAAATATATAGCTAGTGATGTGTCACAGTCTTGCTATATATGTGGTTGCTTGCTTCAAATAAAACACTTGTAAGTCTGCGCTCATGTGTCTTACCCCCGTATTCAGAAATGCATCTTAAGTTGAAGCCAAGCTTGACTTGATTTAAGTGACGCCTGGCGCGAACGTTCCCAGGACGCTCATTGCGTTTCCACCGGCATGTTCACGACAAGCGTCACGTAAATCAAGTCAAGCATGGACTTCAACTTAAGATGCATTTCTGAATACGGGGGTTAGCCTCTTCTCTGTCCTCATCTTGTGCGCATAAAGTTCTTTCGAGAAAGTTAGTGTCTGCACCCAAGCGGCAGGGTGTGGCGCGGTCATTTGCTGTTGGTGATTCTGTTCTGATGCACTCGGTGAAGGCGAAGTTAATAAATGGTTGCCCCGGAAAAGTGACACGTGTGAAATCGCCATGCACGTGTTTGGCCCTTGTCGGAAACCGTGTACGATACGTGCATGCCGATCCTATGCAAAGGCCAAACGGGAACTCTGAGCCTCGCGAAATTAATTTGCCGCATGCTGCAGAAGTGCTTGAGCCCAGTTCAGCAGAACCACTGGATGCCCCGCTGCTACAGCAACAAGCACAAGCAGCCACCCAGCCCAGACATTTCCCCACCGATCACCCCCACAAGAATCTGCCGAGAGCGACGGCCTCTGGACCGTTGGGGTTATAGCCACTCGAAAAAATCGCAGCATATATCCACAGGGTGAATGATGATGAGTGGGGCGAAGCTCCGGAGGGAATCATCGGTAAACCGTGAAACTCTTCCGTGAAATTCGCCCAGTGCATCATATAAAGAGTGTGAAACACCGTGTATATATTAAACATCAAACGTTTATTGTACTGTTGGTTTACGTGGTCTCTTCATTATCACCACTTTGTGATCGGTGAAATGCAGGGAAAGTGGTTCTTGTATGGGTGTTAACGTAAAGTTGGTAAACACTACATCGATGCAAGTTCCCCTGATGGTGGTTGGTTTCGGGTGGCCTAACGATATGCATCTGAGTCCATATCTGATTGCCATGCGTTGCATCAACCAGTCCTTACTTCTGTCTGCAACGTCGACGTTGAAATCACCGACGAGTAGAAACGGTCTGTTCGTGTCGTACTTGCGCATTGCCTCGTCGATGAACGCCTTGACGTCCCCAGTGGAGAGATTGGACTCAAGGTAGACGGTCATGATGATGACCCCATCCAAATCAATGGCAGCGTATTCGCCGTTGTAGCTCTGTATCGTTGGTAGTAGTTTCAGATCTTGCGCCTTTTCTGTCTGCTTTACGTACACGGCGACCTTACCAGCAGGACGATCTGCATCATCGATGCAAACGACAGGAACGTATCCTTTCATGTAGAGTCTTTTGGCGTTCCAGGTCTCGGTGAGACAGAGGACGTCGATTGCAGTGAGTATGGGATCCCGTTCCAAGTCGTCTACGTGTGCGCACAGGGATCGAACATTGAGGAGGGCAAATGTGAAGTCGGTGGCGGGGTCGACGTTGTCTTGCAGGGCTCGGAGGTACCGCTGCGTGACGTTGGGTAGTCGGTGTTGCTCGAGCCATTGGAATTCGTTCGATATTGCCCTGTCTTCGTTGTTCTCCTTGTGGTAGAACCTGTGGTCTCCCTTGGCATTCGTGAGATACAGGTTATTTATATTCGTGCACCTGGTAACCGGTGCAACGTGCAACGTAAACCAATTTTTGTGGGTGTGTTTTATTAGACTCGTACACAATGGAAGAGTAAGTTGCACCCTGAGATTTATGTACTGTAATGCCACTAGCTTGAACGAGCGGGAACTGTTTTCTCTTGAAAGCGACGCCGGTCTTGCGGTCCAGAGTGAGCGTAGTGATTGTAGGTTCAATGGGGACCCAGGACGCGTATACGTGGTGACCGCTTCGCCTGGCTTCGTTGAACATTTGCTTAGATCGCAGACGAGCAAGACTGCCCGTGGTAGGCACCTCGTCAAAGTGCAACCACAAGCATTTCAGAAATTCATTGCCAACGCTTTTCTCGCACACCTTGAGAATGCCAACCGCCCCGTTGACGAGACCGTCAATGACGTCAATGTTTGTGGTTATCATGTACGGTTTTCCGATAACCACTAGGATCTCCCTGGGGAAGTTAGCAAACTCGGTGTGGGACATTTTCTCCACTTTTGCAATTGCCTTCGTCAGGCCATCTGGATTTGCGTACCCAATGTAGGTGTCTTCAGCTTGCAACGCTACAACGTCCTCTCCTCCTTGGTGGGCAATGAAGGTATTGAATTTAGTCACTTCTTCATTAGAGTAGAGAGAGAGAGCAAGCGAGAGAGGAAAGGCAGGGAGGTTAACCAGAAGTCAGTGTCCGGTTTGCTACCCTGCACTGGGGTGGGGGATAAAGGGGTTGGAGAGAGTGCAAAGAGAGAGAGAGAGAGCGCGAAAGAAAAAACAAAACAAAAAAAAAACAACAAAAAACAGAAAAAAATACACAGGCATAAGTAACAAAGGAGGCGTTCCAATCCTAGACGTTCACACAGGCCAGTGGACTTCAGGAACCGCAGGAGCGCTTGCACGGCCTTCTGATGCGATGTTGAGTCGCGTCGACGTTGCAGAATTCTTTCTTCCGATAACGGCTGGTCATCCAACTGGTTCAGCACAATGGAGAGCGATTGTCTCTGCACACTGTATTGTGGGCACTGACAAAGAACATGACGAATCGTTTCCGCGTCTCCACAATTGTCACATGCTGCACTGTCGGCCATCCCTATGCGGAACGCGTAGGCATTGGTGAACGTGACGCCCAACCATAGCCTACACAGAAGGGTCGCATCTCTTCGGGGAAGTCTTGTTGGAAGTCGAAGGCTTAAGGTTGGATCCAAGGTGTATAATCGGGCGTGCATAAAATGTGGTTTATTCCAGTCTGATGAAGTGCATTGGCGTGCAAGTAGGCGGAGCATCCTTGCAGCATCTGTCCTAGACAGCGGGATCGATAGGCGGTTGTCTTGTTCATGAGCTGAACGAGCAGCTTGATCGGCACGTTCATTGCCAATGATTCCACAGTGACTTGGCAGCCACTGAAAGATTATTTCGTGTCCTTTCTCAGTCAGGTGGTATATGGCCTCTGATTTCGAAAACCAGTTGTTCCTGTGGACCGCGCCGTAAGGCTGACAGTAAACTCTGCAGTGCCGTTTTCGAGTAGCAGAAAACGGACCATTTGTGTGGTGGTTCATCATTAATAAAATGTAGTGCGACTCGAAGCGCTGCCAGTTCTGCTGCCGTCGACGTTGTAAAGTGAGATGTTTTCATCTTGATAGTGGTGGCTTTTTCTGGAATAATGACACACGCGTAGAGCTGTTCTGCAAGACGGAACCGTCGGTGTATATGTGGGTGTAATTCCGGTACTTTTCATATAATAGGAGTAAGGTAAGCTGTTTAAGAGCCGGCGATGACATATCTACTTTTTTTCCGGACGCCAGGTACTGTCAGGTTGATCGTTGGCTGAATGAGGCACCAAGGAGGAGTGGAAGGTCTCGCGGCAGGTGTGAAGCAAGATGGTATAGCCTCACGATGTGCGGATACCATTCGGCAGAACGAGGCGTGTGGTCTCTCCGCAGGTAGAGAAGCTAGATGGTGGCAAGGAGTCCGTGCAAGGTGCCTTACGTGCATTCTTATTGCTTCAACTGCGATGTGGGTCTTTATGAGGTGGTCTCTGGCGATTGCAATAGTTGCCGCCGTTGACGTACTTCGAGGAAGACCTAGACAAATCCGGAGCGTCTGGGCCTGCACACTTTGTATAGTACGTAGGCTTGTTGTACTTGCGTTAGTCAATGCTGGCAAGCTGTACCCCAAGAAGCCGAGAAAAAGTACTCTATATAATCGAAGCATAGCGCTTGTCGACATTCCGCAGGTCTTTCCAGCAAAGAATTTCAAAAGGTGACAGATGCCTGTCAACCGTTTTTTCATGTACAATACATGGGGGCTCCATGAAACGTCTCTGTCAATTATGACACCCAGGAATTTATATACTGTACAAATGGTATCATCTGACCATTGATTAACACACTGTAATGCGTCATAGGCTTACGCGTAAATGCCACAAGTGCACATTTGTCAGATGAAATCTCCAGGCCTTGATTTCGGAGATAGTGTGCAGTCTGAGTGGCAGCTTTTCGGAGCCTGGCGCGCAGCTGTAGGCGTGTCACTCCGGACGCCCAAACGCATATGTCGTCCGCGTACATTGACACTTTAACTGTGTTGGGAAGGTGATGAAGGAGACCAATCAGCGTAAGGTTAAACAACGTAGGGCTCAGTACGCCACCTTGGGGGACGCCACAGTAGGTGTAATGCAAAGAAGTGCGGCCGTCCTCGGTGCTCACAAAGAAAGATCGCATAGAGAGATAGCTATGAATCCATCGGAACATCCGACCACCGAGGCCTATCTCTTCGAGAGCGGCGAAGATGGATTCATGTGTAACGTTGTCGTACGCCCCTTTGACGTCGAGGAACAAAGAAGCGCACAGACGTTTACACCCTTTTTGGTGCTGAACATAGGTAACCAGGTCGACGACATTATCAATCGACGAGCGGCCGCGTCGGAATCCTGCCATGGCATCTGGGTAGACGTATTCCAAGTACCATTCCAAGCGTCCGAGGATCATCCGCTCCATCACTTTTCCCCACGCATGCTCGCCAATGTAATCGGGCGATACGATGAAAGCTCCAACGGAGACTTTCCAGCCTTCAGTAGCGGAACTATGCGACTAGTCTTCCAGCTTGTGGGAAGGGTGCCAGCTCGCCAGGATTCATTATAGATTTCAAGAAGAACACTCCTCGCCCGCTCACCCAGATGACACAGAGCTCTGCAAGAAATTCCGTCAGGTCCGGGTGACGACGTGTGTCTGCACAAAGCTAGCGCCGCCTTGAGTTCATGGATTGAAAATAGAAGATCCATGCGGGGGTCGCGTGGTGGCGGGAAGCTGATGAAACGTGATAAGTTGTTGGAAGCTGTGTGCTGCCCGGATAATCTGGCACAGAAGTCTTCTGCGACATCAATATCTGGTCGTTGTTGGAAGAGGGCCAGAGCCTTGAATGGAGACCGTTGTACGGGTGGCGTCCTGAGCCCTCGCACCGTCCTCCATAAGTGCGATAGGGGCTTGCGAGGGTCATTCATTAGAGTAGAAAATCCTTATGGCTGCCGAGGCACACACCAACGCTTCTTGGGCAGTGATGAACCGGCTCTCGAGTAGGAGGACCTCGTCTTCGTCGAGCGCCTTTCCGTCTCCAATTTTGGTAAGGAGAGCGGAGAAGGAGGCGTCCGATTGCCTGACTACCTGAACTAGGGGGAAGTAGTCCAGGTAGTGCCATTTTATGGTGGAGCCAAAGAGTCTCTGCACCTCTTGTAGACCTCGTTAGCACGGACCGGTGGTAGTTGACGTAAGTCGCCGCACATGACGATATCGAGGCCTCCAAAGGGCTCGTCGAGGATCTGAGTTATCTGCTTTAAGCGCACATCGATGGCGTTGAGGTTGTCGGATGACAGCACGCTCACTTCATCAACGATTACACATTTGACGTTATGGAAGACAACTCGAAACGTGTTGAGTTCGCTGTCACCCAACCCCATGTCCTTCTTATTGCGGGTAAGCTTGAACGCAGAGTGTACGGTGGTGCCTCCGACCGCAACTGCCGCCTTCCCCGTGCTGGCGCAAATGACGTACGAGTTGTACGGTCGTTCGTCTCCGTTGTATCGGTTTTACACGTCCAAGATGAGCTTGAGAACGTTTTGCCACACCCTGCAGGTCCTGTGAGGAAGACCCGCAGAGGGGGTGAACCGGCGGTGGTTTGCCTGTGCACAATCTCTCTTATCAACTCGTACTGTTCTGCGTTGGTCATTTTCATTAAATTTGCATATTCCTCCCTGCCCATAACATCTTGCCTCTTGCGTACGGCAGGAGAGGCACACGTCTCTCTGACGACACGAATCAAGTCATCGCTAGGCACGAGGTCGGCGTCTTCTTCGGGTGCACGGCGGTGGAATGCGCGGCGGAATCTGCGGCGGGAACGGCGGCGGCATCTTCTCGTTGCTGCTGTATCCTGTGCTCTTGAATCAACTGAACCACGATGTTGTCGTAGTTGCCGATGTTGTATTGGCGATGTTTGGTAGCAATGAGGTCCTTGTTGGCCTCGGACGTCTCGAGGTATTTGTTATGATCGAGAACGTCAACAGCCTCATTCCTGAACGGTACGTAAAGGAGGACCTGCTCTCTCATGTAATCCTCCGGTTGATCTGCGGTACTGTAATGGCGGTAGCGGATGATGATGGGGTGCTCGCGAAGACCGTATCCGCGTTTGTACTTGCTTGCAAAGTCGGCAAGGCAAACGTCTTCCATTTCGGGCGGCCTGCCCTCGTACCTCTGGACGATGTTGAGCTTCCAGACGTCGGTGGACGAGGCGCCAATGTTTGCCTATTCCTCGTTGGTCTTGTGTACGCGCACTCGTTCCTCTGGGTAGCACGTGGGTATGTAGACGACCTCACGGCTCTTTTCCGACATTTCCTGACCCAAGAGGAACCAGGCCGCCTCTTGCGCCGACATTTCGACCCCCTTGAGCATGGTCACTCCCAGAGAGCGTACGATGGCAGAGTATTCCATTTCTGGCTTTTCTTCTAGAATTTGCATTACGGCCTAGTGTAGGTTGGACATGCCGCGATCCGCCTTGTTGACGTAATCGACGACATACGTTGCAGCAGGCGTAGTGGTCTAGAATCACCTGAAGATCCATGTTGGAATCTAGGACCTTGGCGATCCAGGGGTTGAAGGGATTGACCATTTTTTGCGCCGGGGTGCGATGATGTAGAACACAGGGACGCGTAAATCCGGCTCTCACAATGTCCATGTATCCTGCATCGGACCGAACGTCGAAGGTGGCGAGAAACTCTTCCGATGAGACGAACGATCCCCTCTCCAAAGCGTCGTGCGTATCTTCGTACCGTTGCTTGAGTTTCTGACGATGTCCCTTCTCGGCCTCGTCCTCGGTCGGAGGAAAGGGGACTACAATCCTAGTGTCATTACTGGGCATGAACGGTGCTCCGAAACGGCATTTGGTGCGTCCCCGCTTATAGCAAGTGTGGGTGTGAGCGTGCAGCTGGGTCCTGGGTCTCTTTAGAAGGTCTGTGTCGAGCGTGAGCAACGCTTCGACCATTTCCAACGTGTGCGGCATGTCGCCCGACACTTCCTCTTGCGGGGCGTTATCGAGCCACAGAATGGTGTGAATGTGTGCGCTACCACGCTGTTGGAATTCGACCCGCTTGAAGAAGTCTACCACAACATACGGCATCTCTTATCGTTGAGTATGTTGAGAATCACATTGAAGATTCGATGGGTGTAAATTGCCCACGCAACTGGGTCGTTGTTAACCAGTTCGACGCGTTGCATGGAATTCAATTCTTGCACGGCTCGTGCCACCCCTTCGCGACCCACTCGCAAGCGCTGCAATGTTTCGATGACCTGTTCCAGTGCAGTTCCGCGGCAGAGAGCGTGAGAAATGCATGAGGCTTACCCAACTGACGAATCATTGCAAAGAGTTCCTTTTCTACGATCTTGCCTGTATTGAACGGTGTTTGGTATGCCTCTCATGAAGCCGAGATCTCGGTTGAGGACTTCATCCATGAAATCTGCACTCTCAAGTTGCTGCCGCGTAATCGCACTGGTGATTGCGTTGGTCCTGAACGTCATGGTCTTGCTGGCAACGTTGTGACGCATGACCTTCTTGGCCATGTACAAGACGTGATCGGGGCACACTCCGCGACGATCGGTACGACGAATCTCGCTACTCGCCTTTGTGAAGGGGGTCCGTCTGGGTCCGGTGATTCTACGGAGTATGCCGAGGTATATTTGAGGAAACGACAACTATTCGGCATACTCGTCAAAGAGCAGAGAGATGGGAGTCTGCCCTTCACCGGGTGCCACGTGGAAACTGTGCATACCTTCGATTAGGCCTAGTTCATCAGCTGCAGAATGCGCCGCCGAACTCGTTCCCATTGCAGATACCGCCGCGGTCGTTGCCGCCGTTCCCGCCGCAGTATCGCCGCCGCTGTTGACGCACTTGGTGATGACGCAGGCTCCGTCGTCAAATATCATGGTATGCGCCATTGTGTTGAGTGCAATCGCCGCCTGCATAGGATCTTCCAGGTCGGTAACCTCTGGCGCCGGCTCGATCTCGTCGTCGTCCACGTCACCGTCGTCTTCCACGTTCGCGAGGCGGCTCCAATTCACTGTGATCTTAAAATACTTGTATAACGGAGAATGCTCGAGATGTTTGAGCCATTCGTGGACGTTACGTTTCTTAACGAGACTTTTCTTATACGACGGTTTGCATACGAGCCGGCGCTTGATATGAACGTCGATGGCCACGTCGTCCGGAATGTTCCGAGGTAGGCATTGAACCGTGTTGGGGACGTTTATCGGAACGTTAACCACTTGCCCCTTGATGCCGTACTGTCCGCTTCCGTGCGTCAACCGCCTTATGCTCATGAACGGCAAACGAGGGGATATGAGTCGTTCTTCCACAGGGTTCAAAGAAGGCAAGTGGTCCGGTTTCGCTGGATATCTGTAGCCATACGATACGCTCATGGGAGGTACCTTTCCCGCGACCAGTGAATCCTTGCAGCTAGAGCAAATCTTATACTCACCGCTGCCGACGGGGAATTCGCGCCGAAGCACGGCAATGGCGTTACCCCGAGCACGGTCGTTCTTGATTCCGGACACCGTTACGAGATTATTGGAGAACCATAATCTGTCACACACACTGCAGCTGTGTCCGAACGTAACGTCTAGAAAGTCTCGCTTAAACCGCGCGTCGGCACCTTCGGGTTGAGCTCGCCTGATGCGTTTTGCAGACACCTCACGAGCTCTCACTGCATCGGGGTCTGTCTGCCGATACGCGCGCTTTCTCGCTGCTTCCCGTTCCCTGACGTTCTGCAGATCCTCCTCACGCCGCAGCCGTGCCGCTTCGGCCTCCCGTTCTCGAACGGCTGGATCTTCGCGACGCTGCCGTGCCGCTTCGGCCTCCCGTTCTCGAACGGCTGGATCTTCGCGACGCTGCCGTGCCGCTTCCGCCTCCCATTCTCGAGCGGCTGGATCTTCGCGACGCTGCCGTGCCGCATCGGCCTGATAAGTGGTTCTTGAGGGAAAGGGAAAGGTTGGCGCTATCTTCTGCAGCCCTTGAGGGAGCACGGCTGTGCCGCTTCGGCCTCCCGTTCTAGCACTGCGGGGTTTTCCCGGCGTCGCCGAGCAGCCTGACGACACGCTTCGGCCTCTCGTTCTCGCACGGCCGGATTCTGTCTGCGAGCGCGCGCTGCCGCCGCCTTGCGCGCTCGTCGCTCCGCCGCCTTGTCTTCCATCCGGCGACTCCGAGCGAAAGAGAAAGCGCGCCAAGAGCGAGCGCCTTTTCTTATTATTAGTGATATTATTTCCAAGGACATATACCACAACGCCATCTATTGAGCAATTCATAAACTAGAGGTAGCAGCCTGACGACACGCTTCTGCGTCTCTTTCACGTACGGACACACAACGCCATCTATTGAGCAATTCATAAACTAGAGGTGGCTACATACTACTACTACTAAGAGGAGGGAACGACCCACACCCTAAGGAGCTTCGCCCCTAAAAAATTACACCATCTTCCCGTAGGGGAACCCTGAGTAGTATGCGAAGCAGCCATGGGGTCGACTCAAGTTCCCATTAGTTTTCAGATAGGCCAGTCGCCGCTGCGGTTTCATGGCAGCGGCTCGAGCCCTCTTCTCCGCGGCGCTGTCTATGGCGCTAACACTGACGTTGACGCTGGCGCTGTCCGTGGCACTCATCGCGGCGTTGCGGAAGGAGAATGAGAGGGCGAAGTGAATGATGATGAGTGGGCGAAGCACGGGGGATCACTCGGGCAAAACGCCGGAAGCGTTCTCCGGAAGCCGGACGCTGGCTTCCGGAAACGGAACCGGAAGTGGAACCGGAAGCGGTACCGGAACCAGAAGCAGAAGCCGGAGCTTGGCGTACATATACTATACATATACATACAAGGAGAGGAGGGGGAGGAGGATGCGCATGTGCAGTGCGGGTGTGGACGCCGCACGGCGGATAGAGGGAGGGACATAGCCCCGACCATAAGCTGCTTCGCATCTGAAATAGGAGGGAAGGAGTCTTGGCATCGAACATGCAGTAGCGTTGCATAGGCAGCGTTGCATCGAGAGCGTGCATGTGCAAGACTGCGCCGCGATTGTGATTGGTGGACTTGACTGTTTGTTCTGCGCATGTAAAAGACTGTTCATTTGATATATATTCGGGTGATGCGATGTCATGAGAGGTTTTTGGTTGCTTGTATGCTGCCAGTACGCAGCCAATGAAATAAAGACGTTTCGCAAGTACGTCTCGGCGGCTGTCGCAACAGACGCACCAACTTCAAATCTGGGGGTGTGCCAACTTGAAATTTGGGGTTGGCCAACCTAAAATTTGGAGGTGGGCCATGTTGAAATTTGGGGGTCAGCCAACTTGAAATTTGCACGTGGTCCAGCTTAAATTCGGGTGTAAGCCAACTTGAAATTTGTTGTTGGCTAACCTAAAATTTGGGGGTGGGCCAAGCTAAATTTCGCGGTGACCAACTTAATATTTGGAAGTGGGCCAAGCTGAAATGTGGGGGTCGGTCAACCTGAAATTTGGACGTGGTCCAGCTTAAATTTGGGGCTGGGCCAACTGAAGTTTGGGGTGGGCCAATTGGAAATTAGTGTGTGGGCCAACTGAAATTTGAGGGTATGGTTGCGCATACTTAGCCAACTCAGTGGAGTTTCTGCATTCTTTTTTTCTTCCTCAAGATAATCCAACCATTTCTTGGCCAATCTCCCATATGGGTAAGAGCCTGGCGATAGCTATGACGGACACCGGTGGCGTCAGCGGCGGACAACATCGCAAACCAAAACGGCTCTTAGAATGAGCGCATAACAGCTTACGCTGTAGTAGGCGCAAAACGACTAAAGAATGCTATTCGTTTTAAAACGCCTTTTTATTCCGTTTTGACAGTTGAGATTTTCCCTTTACAATTACCGCGCTTACACGTCTAATACCCCTGACACATGGGCAAGGGTTTCCTTTGCAGGAAACCCCTTTTGTTACTCCGAAGGACCCTTTGCAGAAAGGAGTTGCGCCGATGACACACAGCATCGCACTAACTTCTTTAGGTGGTTGCTTAGATGAACACGAAAAATAAGCGCTGCGTGTTAAAGCAGCAAGAGAGAAAACATTTACAAAAAGCTGCGCATGTACATTACATTTAGTGATTGTAGAACCTAAAACATTTTTTTCATTTTTGATGATATAATGCGCATATTCGGAATTCAACATGGCGGCATAAGTGACGTGGTGCGCGCGTTTGAGAGTATAGCTGGAGTAAATCTTCACTGTTCGACAAATCGCATTACCACTAAAAATTTTAACATTTTCCAAGGTAAAAAAATACTTACGGGCCGCCGTAGTTATGTAACAGGTTTTCTTCTATTTATGAATTGTGCATGCTGTATGCAGAGGTACACCTTTCCGCTTGAAAAATAGATGCCCGATCTTTCCCGCAAAGGAACTTTGCCAGGAGGGAGATACTCCTTTGTCGCGTGTCACTGCGCTTGAACGCCTTTCCGGTAGATGTCCCCTTACCTAAAGGACTTTAGAGTGCCCGTGTGTCACGAGTATTAGAAGGCTATTTTGTCCGGTTTGCCCCTGCTCGGTAGGAATGACGATAAGAGCACACACCGAAAAGAGGGAGCGCAGAGAGGGACGCTTCGTGGCTCTCCATCACGTGCCGCAGACACGCTTGCGCCTTGTGGACAAGTCGATAGCACTTGCCAACGTGTCGCCATGAGGCTAGATAATGTGGGCTACGCCGAGCCGGTTTGTAAGCCATTATATTTTTTAAATGCGAAGCATTTCTTGGCGAACATTTCCTACTTTGACAATATCTATCTATCTATCTATCTATCTATCTATCTATCTATCTATCTATCTATCTATCTATCTATCTATCTATCTATCTATCTATCTATCTATCTATCTATCTATCTATCTATCTATCTAGCCACCTACGCCTTTGTGCTCTCAAGGTCGTTTCGTTAACTTGGTATGTACCAAAATTGGCATGCTATGACAAGAGTAAATGACGAACATAAAAGATATCTCATGACATGCGTGTCAAGTAGGTCATGAAACAGCCACCTACGCCTTGGTGCTCTCAAGATCGTTGCGTTAACTTGGTAGGTACCAAAATTGGCATAGTATGACAGGAGTGTATGACGAACATATCTGATAGGTCATGACATAAATTTCGTGACATGCGTGTCATGTAGGTCCTGAATATGACCCAGCGAAAAAGATTAACACTCAAAAACCGCTGAAATGGGTTCGGACGTGGGTACTAAGTGAAGGAAACACTAAAGGATGCTGGTAGAAGACAGTCAGGAGCATGACTCAGCAAAAATGACAATGACTCAGCGAAAGCAGATTAACACTCAAAAAGCACTGGAATGGGTTCGGACGTGGGCACTAAGTGAAGGAAACACTAAAGGATGATGGTAGAAGTCATAGTCATGACCATGACTGAGCAAAAATGAGAATGATTCGGCGAAAAAAGATTAACAATCAAAAACCACTGGTATGGGTTTAGACGGGGGGGGGGTACTAAGTGAAGGACACACTTAAGGATGGTGGTGGAAGTCAGTCATGAGCATGACTCAGCAAAAACGTGAATGACTCAGCGAAAAAAATTAAAACTGAAAACCGACTGTAATGGTTCTGACGGGGGTACTAACTGAAGGAAACAGTAAAGGACGCTGGTAGAAGTCATAGTCATGAGCATGACTCAGCAAAAATGGCAATGACTCAGCGAGAAAAGATTAACACTCAAAAACCACTGGAGTGGGTTTGGACGTGGGCACTAAGTGAAGGAAACACTAAAGGATGATGGTAGAAATGATAGTCATGACCATGAATGAGCAAAAAAAGTCACAGGACTACGCGGCACATGCAGCACAGTCACAGTGTAAGCTGGTGGTGCGGCTCAATAGTAGCTTCAATTGCGGCACCACGCGCAACAGGGTCTTTGCGGCAAAGTATCTTCGCCTCGTATTGACGAGAAGGACCTGAACTGTCCTCCCGGCGTCGACGGCGAGCTGCGGCTTGTCATGCTCTCTGCACAGCAGTCTGCTTAGCCCGACGATGCCTGGTTGTAGCCGCGCACGTAGCTCTACGATTCGCTTCTTCAGCAGCGGTTCGTACCTTGCGAGGAGACGCCATAACTTGTGCTGAAGAGGTATCCAGAATACGAGGCGCACATCTCACATCGGGATCGCGTTGATCGCGCGCCTCGTTTGAATCCCATTTCGTCGTCTGCGCCTGTGCACGCTGTGTTTGCAGGCGCCTTCACTAGATGGCGCCAGCATACTGGCAGAGGCTCGGGTTGTCTGCGCCTGCGCGCCTGCCTAGGGCGCGTTTATAGGGCATTTTTCCGCTGCCTGATAACAAGCGCTTGCGTGGCTCAGTGCTAAAGTATCCGACTCCCGCTCAGCGGGCCTGGATTGGATCCCGGCAGAGACCGGGTACTTTTTTTCGCATTTCCGTCGATAGCGGTTACTTTCCCCGGCGGCGGCGGCGGCGGCGGACGCCATCGCGAACCGAAACGGCTATTGGAATGAGCCCATAACAGCTTACGCTGTAAGATGAGAATGACTCAGCGAAAAAAGATTAACACTTAAAAACCAATGAAATGGGTTTGGAAGTGGTACGAAGTGATGAAAAAGGCTAAAGGTTCATGGTCAATGCCATAGTCATGAGCATGATTAAGGCTTTCGCCTTAAACTTAGGTGTAGCTAAAGGGACTCCTGAGGACTCATGACATGCGTGTCATGTAGGTCATGAAGGAGCCGCCTACGTCTTGGTGATCTCATGGTCGTTTCGTTAACTTGGTAGGCTCCCCGCAGACTGCTTCGCATAACGTCGATTCCCACAGAGCGTGGGATCTGCCGGCTTTTTTTTTTTGCCCACTCAAACTAAAAGGCTGCTGTGAAGCATCCCGTGTTCAACTATACTACATTGACGTTTTCTGTGTTAGTTGTTTCGTACTTTTACCTTTCCTGCCTGGGCCTAGATGGGCCTGCAGTATTTTGCAAGCAAATAAATAAACAAAATTAAGTAGCACTAGAAAGCTCGTGTGGATGGCAGTTTTATGCCCTCAAAGTTTTTAAGTTCACAAAAGCGTAAACGGAAACCGTCATGAGCAAGGTAATGACCTAAAATTTAGCAATATATTCTACATGGCTTGTATAAGAATGTATGCCACAACAATTAAGTACTTTGTTCTGGGTCCGTGATTTGTGTCACGTTGGTTGCTCATGCACCTGTTTTCTGTGCGTGACATAATTTGCAGCCACAGCCAGCAGAAGACACGCCTGAAAAGTCCTTTCTGAGGCATGAAGTAAAGCGTTACTCACAATTGCAAACTGCGGCCAAGAAGAAGATTAAGACTCTGCAGCAATCCGTTGCTGACTTTTGCAAAAGGTTGCTCATCTCCAAGATGTCATAGAAGATTTACCTGAGAATCGCATTCTAGGAAATGAGGATGTTGTCACGTTGCAGAGTCTTGGTGGGGCAAAAAAAGACTTGCTCATGTGTCAACTGACACCTAAGTCTGGAGCAGCGGTTTCACCCGCTTACTGGCCAGAGCTCAGGGTATTTGCACTGACTGCATTTTACTTATAGCAGCCTGAACTCAACCGAAAAGGACTTAGAATGCATTGAATCCTAACGAAATCAGTATACCTTTTTTCACTTTGACACCTTGATTTGTTTGTCGCTAAACGCTGCTTAATGTGCGCAGACGTCATTATAAGCGAAAGCGAGTACTCGTGAATGTAAGCTAAAGAGTGCAGGTTTGTAGACGTGAACATGACTGAAGCAAGCTCTGCCCTTTCTCTGTATCAGTGGTCATTTTAGTGAGCTGGTAATTCACATTGATTAGCCGTCGAGTTCGAACAAAATGAGTAGGTAGGTAATTCTATGGGATATAATGGAGTCTGGTCCCATGATTCCGTTAGTATGATTATGTCCTGTAATTACGTGAATCTTAAAGAGCCCGAGTAAGCGAAAGTCAGTGAGTCTAGGTGCGCTTACCTGAGTCTGAATCGGGTTAGTCTGAGTACGAGCGAGCCCGGCTGAGTAAAATATTCATGGGTGTTAGTCCCAGTGAGCCCGGTTGAGTAGAATATTGGTGAGTCTTCGCCCAAGTGAGCCCGGCTGAGTGGAATATTGGTGATTCTGAGTCCGAGTGAGTCTGGCGGAGTAAAATATTTCTCCATCCGAAAATGGAGGCCTGATATCTCGCTTCGTTGCCAGATGCATTAGTCTCCTGTTAGGCACCTACGTTGTGCGCTAGTGGCATTATGTCGCCCGCATGCATCAGCCTAAAGACCCTCTGTTGCGCTTAGTGTTTCTCAATGGCCGTGAGCGAAAACAGGAATTTTTTCTAGTGGTAACAAGCTGCTTTTTGCAGAGAAGTTGTACATGGCTACCGCGGCAAATTTTCTGCGTTTGTGCGTGCACACAGTCGCGTCGATAAAGAAAAATTTTCGTCACCAGAGTTAGTGTAATTCTGAGTTTCCGCGTAACAGAATTATGTTTTCTCGTATGTTCAAATTACAATCCGATGCTATCATGTCTGCAGGTTGTGTGTAAGTCGTACTTTACAAATTTTGTGACGCACTTTACTTTGAGAAACTGAATTAGGTCAATAAAGCACTTGCGCCAGGCGGACGGTCTACTAGAATGAGGATACATCCTGCACTCCGGCATACGTGCGTGCGCGCGTGACGAACGTGTGCACACGATGTATCTGTCCTAGATGAGCAGGCGCTCTGGCCGTTGCATTGGTCGCGCAGAGTGTGCTGCGATTGTAATAGACATCAGGGCAAAGACTTAAAAAATTACAGTGACGTTCACTTCGTGAACGCGGGTTACGTGCAAGCGTATGGACGCCGCGAATGTGCACCGCGGGGTCGATGCACCAACGAGAAGGGCGCGAATGAGCTCGTGGATGCTACATTGATCTTGACGATGCGACGCCTTGTGGCGGTGGCGCTTGTGTAACGTCGGCTACAGGGTGGAATGAAGGCGCAGTTTTTTTCAGAATAGCGTATCAAAGATGCCATCATTTAAAAGTAAAGGAAATGCCTCCTACACGCATATTCCTGCTTTTCTAAATCATTAGTACTGTTTTCTGACAGCGGCAGAAAACAGTACTAGCCTACAAGCCTACTGTCAACTGCATGTTGGTCAACGGATGTAGAAACTCATGGAAGTGACCACCTCCCAATATACGTTCAATTTAGCTGGTTCCGCCGTTCAGCCTCACGATGCACACACCAAACAAATAAACAAATTCAACTTTATTCAAGGCATCTATCAAAACCAGATGTCAGTGCACGACTACACCATCCGAGGTTGAGGACATCATCGCTACTTCTCGGCGTGACACGAGACAAGTTAACCTACCGATGCGGAGATCAGCGATCGATTCACAATACGAGGCCCTTCGTGCAATCCGCCGCCGCGCAGAACGGCAATACAGAAGAACAAAGCCTCCGTCAGACCTTTCAGCCAGTCGCCGAACACAACGACACGTTCTTAGGCATTTCGACAAGCTTGACAGGCAGCAGTGGCGGACGTTCTGCGGCTCTCTGGACCCAAGACAGCCTTTATCTAAGATCTGGCGGGTAGTACGAAGTCTGCAGACGAGTCCACAACAAAGCCAACCATTCCGTGCCGTGGCTCTACATCAAGGCAGGAGCGCATTGGAGTGGGCAATGACTACTGTAAACTTGTCGTGGCCACATCTAATACCGAAATTGAAGCTCTTACAAACCATTGCGCCCTCGTAACCTGATGACTTGATGAGCGTCTCGAGGTGCCTTTTACGACGCAAGATTTGACACTGCAATTTCTGTCTCCCGACGCTCATCGGCTCTAGGTCCACACGGAATCACGTACGCTGCGCTTCGTCATCTTGGCACAGAAGCACTATCCTGTTGTCCCACTATAACATCACGGGAGGTAGGGCACCAAGGCAACCAGTAGGTAAGCTCTCCAAAGAAACAAAGGACCTAATAAAGAAACGACAGAAGATGAAAATGTCCAACTCAAGAGATCATATAGAATTCGCTGAACTGTCAAAACTAATCAACAAGAAAAAAGTAAGGGATATTCGAAATTATAACGTGGGAAAGATTGAGGAAGCCGTAAAATATGGACGCAGCATTAAATCAGTAAGAAAAAAGCTTGGCATAGGACAAGGCAAGATGTATGCACTGAAAGATAAGCATGGTAATATCATCAGCAATTTCGATGACATAGTAAAAGCAGCGGAAGAATTCTATACTGACCTGTACAGTGCCCAAAACAGCCAAGCTACTTTCATTCAAAATAGTGATGGACCGGATACAGAGGCTCCTTCTATAACTAGCGCTGAAGTTAGAAGAGCCTTGAAAGACATGACCAGGGGGAAAGCTGCTGGAGAAGATGGAATAACAGTAGATTTAATCAAAGATGGAGGAGATATCATGCTTGAAAAGCTTGCGGCCCTTTATACGCAATGCCTCACAACTTCATGTGTACCAGAGAGCTGGAAGAACGCCAACATTATACTAATCCATAAGAAGGGAGACATTAAAGAACTGAAGAATTATAGACCCATTAGCTTGCTTTCAGTATTGTATAAAATATTCACCAAGATAATTTCCAATAGAATCAGGGCAACACTTGACTTCAGTCAACCAAGAGAACAGGCTGGCTTCAGGAAGGGATATTCTACGATGGATCATATCCATGTCATAAATCAGGTAATCGAGAAATCTGCGGAGTACAATCAACGTCTCTACATGGCTTTCATAGATTATGAAAAGGCATTTGATTCAGTAGAGATACCAGCAGTCATAGAGGCATTGCGTAATCAAGGAGTACAGGAGGCATACGTGAATATCTTAGCAAACATCTACAAGGATTCCACAGCTACCTTGGTTCTCCACAAGAAAAGTAGAAAGTTACCTATCAAGAAAGGGGTCAGGCAAGGAGACACAATCTCTCCAATGCTATTCACTGCATGCTTAGAAGAAGTATTCAAGCTCTTAGACTGGGAAGGCTTAGGAGTGAGGATCAACGGCGAATATCTCAGCAACCTTCGGTTTGCAGATGACATTGTCCTATTCAGCAACAATGGAGACGAATTACAACAAATGATTGAGGACCTTAATCGAGAAAGTGTAAGAATTGGGTTGAAGATGAATATGCAGAAGACAAAGATAATGTTCAATAGCCTGGCAAGGGAACAAGAATTCAGGATCGCCAGTCAGCCTCTAGAGTCTGTAAAGGAGTACGTTTATCTATAGGTCAATTACTCACAGGGGACCCTGATCATGAGAAAGAAATTTACAGAAGAATACAATTGGGTTGGAGTGCATACGGCAGGCATTATCAAATCCTGACTGGGAGCTTACCACTGTCGTTGAAAAGAAAAGTGTACAATCATTGCATTCTACCGGTGCTAACATATGGGGCAGAAACTTGGAGGTTAACAAAGAAGCTCGAGAACAAGTTAAGGTCCGCACAAAGAGCGATGGAACGAAAAATCTTAGGACTAACGTTAAGAGACAGGAAGAGAGCGGTGTGGATCAGAGAACAAACGGGGATAACCGATATTCTAGTTGACATTAAGCGGAAGAAATGGAGCTGGGCAGGCCATGTAATGCGTAGGATGGATAACCGGTGGGCCATTAGGGTTACAGAATGGATACCAAGAGAAGGGAAGCGCAGTCGAGGTCGGCAGAAAACGAGATGGGATGATGAAGTTAGGAAATTTGCAGGCGCAAGTTGGAATACGCTAGCGCAAGACAGGGGTAATTGGAGATCGCAGGGAGAGGCCTTCGTCCTGCAGTGGACATAAAATATAGGCTGATGATGATGATGATGATGATGATGATGAACATCACGTGGGAGTCAGGAAATGTTCCAGCTAATTGGAAAAACAGCCGCATTGCTCAAACCGGGGAATTGCCTTAATGAACTTTCCCCCAACAGGCCGATCGCCTTAGCCAGATGCGTCGGCCAGTAGCGCACCCAGGATCTCTGCCAGGGGGGGGGGGGGGGGGGTTGACAGCTTGCCAATACTATCTAAACAGCACTAATTTCAATGTCTTCACGGGAAATTGGCAAAAAATGCGCTTTTTGCGTACTCGCAGACGATTACGCAGACGATTACGGCAGACGATTACGCAGACGATTACCTCTTACATCTTAGTTGCAGTACTCAAAGCGCAAGGAAAGAAAAGGCGCAAGGAAAGAAAAGGCAAAGAAACTCGGCCTCAGGGGGGGGGGGGGTGTTACAACCCTCGAACCCCCCCGTCGGTGCGCCACTGTCGTCGGCAAAGTAATGGATATGATGGTACTGTCAAGGTTAGAGTGGGTATTAGAAAACAATAACTGCTTTCCCCAATTTATGCATGGGTTTAGAAGAGGCTGATCTGCCATTGACGGTGTGGTCAACTTGATCTTAATGTTGAACAGGACAGAATTCGACGCAGATTAGTCGGGGCAGTTTTCCTTGACATTAAGGGCGCCTAGGACAATGTTCTGCATTGCGCTATCCTTGATGTGCTAGAAGATTTAGGCATCGGTGGCCGACTATATGCTTGGATCGTTAGTTATCTGAGTGGCCGTATCGTGTAAATGTCGGCAAGCGATGGAGACACCGGTCAATATAATATTCAGCGCTGTGTTCCGCAAGGAGGAGTTCTCAGTCCGACTCTCTTCAATGTGACATTGATTGGACTTGCGTCTGAGCTTCCCAACACAGTAAAGATTAGCGCATATGCCGACGACATATGCATATGGTCTGCAAAGTGCAGTGACAATCATAGCCAACTACTTACGACGCCAAGGCCTCACACTTTCAAATAAAAAATGTGCAGTGCTTGCATTCACGCGCAAACAAATGACTAAATACCCGATGGTCGTTAATGAAACTGCGATACCTTACGTAACACACAAGTTCCTTGGTGTAATCGTAGACCGTGAAGTATCCTGATCAAGGTACGTCACTGCACTGAAGACAAAACTGCACAGTTTTGTTCTTGTGCTTCGTGTTGTGGCAGGAGCAAGATGGGGCTCGTCGGAATCGTCTCTTCTTCAATTGTACGAAGCCCTGTTCATAGGCTATATAAGATACAGCATGCCGGTGGTCTCGAACATGAGACCTAGCTGTATGCGGACGCTAGACAGCATCCAAGCTCAAGGATGGCGCACGTGCTTGGGCCTATCACGCTGCACCTCAACCAATGGAACCATCGCGTAAGCTCGGGCTTGTCCCATAAATGTATATATGCTCTGCGAACCTCTTAGAGTGCACCTACGCTTGTTGACCCGACATAGGCAACATCCCCTATCAGCACTCCCTGCCACAGACCCAAACTGCAGTTTTTCGAGAGCTATATCACGCCATGAGAATATTCTGCCATTAAGATTCTCTCCCCTATGCATTCTTAGAGCACCTCCGTGGGTGCTACCTAAACCACTTGTTAAACTTTAAACCCCTGGGATCACGAGGAAGTCCTGTGTTTCATCCATTGGTCTTAAGCAACTTATCCTATCGCACATTTTTACAGTATACGGTGGTACTTCACTCGTGTATACAGATAGCTCTGTTACTCCACCGCAGCCTTCATCATCCCGCAAATGACCATCGCTCAACGATTTAAATTAGACCACAAGTCCATTTCAACTACTGCAGAACTTGTTGCTATCGGCGAGGGAATACGATTCCTTGCAGGAGAGCCTCCTCGCACATGGACTTTATTTTGCGACGCCAAACGCGCTCTTCAAGACATTGAGTGCGTTGAGACAAGGCCCTTATTATATTTTAGCTCTCGAAATCGCAGAGCTTCTCGACATTGAGACAAAAAGTGGCCACCATGTCAACTTTCAGCGGATACCTGCTGGCGTGTTAGGAAATGAACAAGCAGACGCTGAAGCTAAAATAGCTGTAAATAATGCACCAGAAGTAAGCATTGCTTTCTCACGAACAGACACGAATGTCCCGCTTCCGTGCGTTATAAGCAACTCTACACTTGAACACTGGACCAATCCAGATTGACGACACAGGCGACTGCACAAATGGGACCCAGAAATGAAGTTCCGCATGCCTCATAAACTGAAGAGGAGTATGACGAGTTTAATACACTGGATTCGTCTTGGTGTTGCACTCGCGAGGCGTTATACGTATATCAGTCGGCTGCAATGACACTGGTCCCAACTGCGATCACTGCCAAGCGCCAGAAACACTTGAGCATATTTTGCTCATGCCCAGCGTACGCGCGAGAACGGCAGAGCCTTATTTCTACTATTCAACGAGTTACTAAAAGACCAATATCTGACGAGATTGTATTAGGTCCTTGGACTGACGTCAACAGTACAGTTAATTGTGGTCATCGGAGCGACTATAGGCTTCCTTTAGGCCACTGGAATCGACGCACGACTATAGAATGACCCCAACGTGATGGACATGTATATACGCACCTCCTTATCTTATCATCATCATTCATCGCTCTCCCCCCCCCCCCCCCTCCCTTCCGCAGTGTAGAGTAGCAGGCCACAGCAAACTATCACTCAGGCCGACCTCTCTGCTTTTCCTCAAATAAACTGGCGTCCGCTAAAAACTTGAAAACGTGTTAAATGGCCCTCGGGGGATTTTATAGACGGCCACACGGGGCCTCCAGCAGATGTCTCGATGAATGATGATCTCGAAGAATCTGTGCAGCGTGGCGAAATAGGCATTTAGTCCATTGGTGGGCTATTGCAGAAAAATTCTGATTATCTTCCGCGTAAACGCGACAAGGTCTAGTTCACAAAGGGACGCCGATATGGAAGCCACCTGTTTTTGAAGCCTCACACGCACCTGTGGGCGTGCTAAACCTGACTTCCAGACGCTGACGCCATCTCTGCATGTTAAAACTGGATAGTCTTCGGTAGACGCTCCACTAAGCCAGTGTGTAACGAGATTGAAAAGGCTGAAATCCTTCCTTCGGAAATACAACGGCCATGGAACAACATGGAACAAACTTCATCCAAGTCCTTTTAGCGGATTCTAGATGCAAAACGTTATGCTTTTCGCACGGATACAAAGAAAGGTACGGGAATTTGGATTTGAAGAGGGAAGCGGAGCATGTAGTTATTGTCCTTTGCTTGTACCGTCGTTCCATTTGCGCATCATTTATGATGAATCCGTTCCTAGTTACCCAACATGCAGTAGTTTTATATGAAGCCAATTCATTAGAGATCGTTAACAAATGCCCATTGTCAGTATTCATCTTCAAGTACACATGAAAGCACATAGCTTTGTATCAAGCAACCACTGAACAAAAATGAATGTAGAGTCCTGGTTGAGGAAAACACTCAATGCGTTTGGACTATAGGCTGAAGTTAGTCATCCTGAAATTAGGTAGAAACCACATAGAAGAGGCGACATCACTGCAAAAAGCTCATCAATCGATTACCTGCAAGCACAGCAGCGCAACCCCAGCGCACATCATCAATACTCACCTCCGATACATCGTGCTGATTGATGACGTTGACAGCTCGCTGCGTGAAGAGGTGCGTCGTGTAGGCGCCAGTTGAGTTCCATAGAACCTCACGGTTGAACCAAAAGTCAAATCCACACACTCCCCTCTACAAATAAAGAAAACAGAGATAAGCTCATCGGTAGCTTAACATAAATCACGCTGTTTGTTTTAAGACCAATAAAGGGACGATAAAATCAGTTCATAAATTCATCGTTATCATCAACCTATTTTTTGTCCAGTGCTGGACAAAATCTCGAAATATTCCTGCTTTGCATAAGATGAATCCATGTTATGCCAGCAAATTCTCTGTCGTCTTCAACTGCATTTTTCGTCTCTTGGCACACTGTTTAACTACTGTGGAGGTCTCCAGATTAACTATGCTTCGGATCATTTAGTTAGACCTTTGTACACGAGCGCATTTGGGTTTCAACTTCGTCGAAATGTGGTGGCTGCAGCCGAGAACTGAACCCACCAGGTCATGCTCAGCACTAGAGCGCGATAATCCCTGCATCACCGTGGTCGGTGGTTTCTCAGCTGAATTGAAGCCGTTACGTAATGAATAAAAGTGGCAAAAAAAGGTTGGTGATTCCGCATTTTTCTCAATTACATAAGTGAAGACATGGATACGATTTATTCTTGAATACCCCCTACTTATGACAGCCTCCGACAAAGCAAATCTACCACTCCTGTACTGTTATATGCAAGGCTCGTTTAGCTACGAAAGAGGCAAAAGAAAGGTGGCAAAGCCGCCTCGAAGTTCGCGCACCAGCACGACGTGACGTCATGGTTTTCGTTGTGCCTTCTCGGATGAAGTTTATAGTTTATCGACAAAGGATTACATTACATTTTAAGGGAATCTAAGACTAAACTTCTTGGTTCTCGAATCTGAGCCCACTCGGACGTTTTCGCATTTCGGCCAAAATGGCGGAAATACGGAAAATTACCTGTAAAATTGTGACGTCACACCAACGCACCGGGTCTTAGCTTTTGAGGACAAATTTAAGAAAGAGAACACTTTTTATTTTATTCAGCAGTATTTAACCTTTACCCACTGAATCACTTAAAAACATTCTAAAACATCCTTTGTCATAAATACCGGACTGAGTCTCTCTTTATTGTACATTGAAGCAATGAACGCAATGCGGTATTATTTGCAGGAGCACTGACGGATTAACTGATATAATGTTTGGTGACTCAGTAATTCACAGCAGACACACTCGCAGGATAATCGTGAACGATGTCTTCTGAACGCATTTGCACGGATTTCCCCATATTGACACGTGTACTTGTTTATCTTTCACCGGTGACCGCTGTTCACCGGCTAACAAATGTTCAACATTATCGCTCAGCGCAGGACGCGCCTGCATGTAACGAGTTTCTCGAACGTTATCGATGCTTCTATACGTTGTCTGTTGTCACCGACGCTTATGTAATCTGAGTATGAGCGACGCGAATTGTCTAGTACTTTCTGGAAGACACGAGGGCACATGATATATATATATATATATATATATATATATATATATACACCAGAAAAAAGCGATTCTGGGTCCGGGTAAATATTTACAGTGAAGTAGACGCGCGTATGAAGCGGTTTATTGACGTTTCGGCCGGGGTCCGGCCTTCATCAGAATATAATATATATATATATATATATATATATATATATATATATATATATATATAATGTATATTTTATACATCAGTCGATGACTCATGTATAAAAGCCGACGCGTTTCGCGGCTGATCAGATTTTGATAATCGCCGACTGTTCGCCGCTATTGTTTTGCTTCGAGTGTAACTTGCTTTTGTGGGCACAGGTTCGTCCAATAAAGACTCAGTTTTGTCATTAACTGTTTTACGACTGTTTTCTTCACCGTCATACGTACGTGACAATACTGTTGGCGAAAAGTTATCACACGTCGAAATTTCTCTATAGTTTTATTACTGCTGTAACGAAAAATATAAGCACAAGCTGCGAGAGACAATCAATTTTATGAACTCCTGTGAGCAGTAATCGCGAGACCCCGAATCCCTTGATACGTATGCAGCCTCCTGTGATATCCGAATAAATGATTGAAGGTGGGTGAGTGGTAAGGCAGGGAGAGGCCTTAATATGTGGACATAAATAGAGGCTGATGATGATGATGATGATGTTCATCTGCAGTCTCCCATAGAATGTGGTAAATGAACAAAGAGAAGCATCAGGATCAGTCACTACTCGGCATCAGGCATCAGGATGCCGAGTAGTGTCTCAGTCCTATATTCTTTAGCGGGTACATCAGGTACACCGATGCAACAGCAAGCATATTTGTTCCGTCTTATTGATGACAATGAAATTCGACTAAAAGTCTTAAACGATGTCAAGGAACAGGTTGTGATACGGGGGCCACGCATTGGTGTAGAAAGTTTCACTCATCTAGCTAACAGTTCAAAACATTGCAGGAAAACGTATGCACGCAGAATGCATATGTTGAAATTATGTGAAGCTAGAGTGAAACGGTAAATGAAATGGTATACACGTAACTAAACGTAGCTAAATGTGATGGGCACAAATCTAACAGTGACAAAGCAAAGACAAATATTCTTTGAGGT